>NC_060143.1:235938014-236241045 GCF_021461385.2 Schistocerca piceifrons
CATGGGTCTAGGTTTTACATGCATTCGCTTGCAACCTTGGGGTACTTGAAACGCCTACTTTTAGGAACAAAGTTTTCTTTTACCTTTCACAGATTTTTAATACGTGCTCCATCAGGTGGACGGTAAACATCATGACGATATTCCGATATTAATCGTCGGTAAAGCAGATGCCAGACTGAGATTCATTGGAAGTGTGGTGTCACCGCCAGACACCACACTTGCTAGGTGGTAGTTTTAAATCGGCCGCGGTCCATTAGTACATGTCGGACCCGCGTGTCGCCACTGTGTGATCGCAGACCGAGCGCCACCACAAGGCAGGTCTCGAGATACGGAATAGCACTCTCCCCAGTTGTACGGACGACGTAGCTAGCGACTACACTGACGAAGCCTCGCTCCTTTGTCGAGCAGATAGTTAGAATAGCCTTCAGCTGTCAATGGCTACGACCTAGCAAGGCGCCATTAGTAACATTGCATGTATCTAAAGAGTCTCACTTGTATCGCCACAATCTCCAGATGTACCAAAAGGATGGATTAAAGTTAAGTATTCCAGAAGCTACGTACTTTTCTTTATAGCATTCATTACGTATCCTGTTTCAGACCTCACGCCTTCCTGCTTTAGCTTAGCGCGTGCCTTTCGGCTTCCTCTCATTGTGTCTAGGCTGTCTGGTCTAGACACAACAGGAAGAATCCTAAGGAAATGCAATCCGAAAACAAAGGGAGTAGGTTACAGTACGCTTGTTCGCCCACTGCTTGAATACTGCTCACCAGTGTGGTATCCGTACCAGATAAGGTTGATAGAAGAGATAGAGAAGATCCAACGGAGAGCAGCGCGACCACGTCGGTACTTACTGCATTCGCTGCTGTTGCTCTGAAGTGCCACAGTTCACACAAAGTTGTTGGGAAGTGACGCATTTAGATACATTTTTTTGACAACATAACCTTCCCAGAAACTAAAATTTATACATTGAAAGATCAGGTGATGTTGGAGGCCACTGGTGCATTGCAGCGTCCGTAAGCCCCTTACACTGTAGGAAATGCACTGTTGTGCTCTCAATGAAAGTCTTATGGTACAGTTGTAAGTGAACTCCACCTGCTGAAATGAAGAAGGGAACTGGGTAACGAACGAGTCTGTGAGCGAGCTAGCTGCAGCAGGGAGGCACCATCCGAAACCACGTGACTCGCAAGCTACAACTGCCTCGAAAGTAAACTTTAACTTTCGATACGTACTTTAAAATTTACACCAAGTTTCTGTCTTCGCCGTGCAGAGCACATAAACATGCAGTCTTTTGAAATAGGGTGAATCTTTTTGACAAGCCGACCGTCGTGGCCGAGCGGTTCCAGGCGCTTCAGTCCGGAACCGCGCGACTGCTACGGTCCAGGTTCGAAACCTGCCTCAGGCATGGATGTGCATGGTGTCCTTAGGTTAGTTACGTTTAAGTAGTTCTAAGTTGTAGGGGACTGATGACCTCAGATGTTAAGTCCCATAGCGCTCAGAGCCATTTGAAGCATTTGAACTTTTTGATAAACGTTCTGTTTTTATAAACACATGATGATAAAGTGACATGGTGAGTGAAGTCACACTAATTCTAAACTTATTTACGAAAGAACGATACTCTGGAAACACACACGTTACTCCTTTAGCCGCTAGAAACAGAAGAGCACCCTCATTTTCCGAGTACTTCCAGTTCCCCTCCGACTACATCAGAGGGTGCTTGCGCTAGCCCTCTAAAACTCAAAGTATACGTATAACTAAGCTGATAAATATGCCGTTTATATTTACAAGAAGGTTGTGCCATGTATTAACATGACAACTTGATCTAAGAGTAGCTCTTACATTCTGCGCCCTCAATTACTCGGTATACATATTCTAATGCATGTACCCCGCTGTAATTGCCATATTATACAGCTCCCTTTAGAACCACTGAAGATATTTCCCTGATATCTGTCCATGCTGTTCCTTCTTCTGCTTACTGTTTTCTACTCATCCCTTCCCTCACCAATAACAGGCGGAGGTAGGTCAGTAGTGAAGATACTGGTCTCGCGTTAGGGACACTGGCGGTTCTTCAACTCCCATTCTGGCCATCCAGATTTAGATTTTTTTATTTTTTTATTTATTTTATTTTATTTATTTATTTATTTATTTTTTATTCTAGAAATCGCTTAAGGAAGTAATGCAATGGTTCCCTTGATGAAAGGCGGGTGATTTCTTTCCACATCTCTCCCCAACCTGTAAATGTTCAAATGTGTGTCAATTTCTAAGGGACCAAACTGCTGAGGTCATCGGTCACTAGACATACACACTACTTAAACTAACTTATGCTAAGAATAGCAACACACACACCCACGCTCGAAGGAGGACTCTAATCTCCGGCTGGAGGGGCCGCGGAATCCGTGACAAGGCGCCTCAAACAGCACGGCCACTCCCCATCTCTAATGAACTCGTTGCTGACGGGACATTAAGCCCAACCATCTTTCGTTACCTTCCTCAGCGATTCTAGGCAGAACCTATTCATCGCTTATCTCGTCAGTTTACAACATAACACTGCATCTCAGAGACGTCTATTCTTCTTTTGTTCGGTTTCCCCACAGTCGATGATTCACTTCCATACAGTGGTCCATACGTGCATTCCCAAAAAATAATTTTTCGATTTAAAACCTACGTTGATACAAGAATATTTGCTTTTGGCAAGGAATAATCTATTTGACTGTGCTAGTCTTCTTCCTACATCCTCTTTGCTTCGTGTGCTATGCGTTATTTTGCTTCCAAGGTAACAGAATCTCTTTACTTTGTCTTCTACGTGGACTCCTAATTTGATGCAAGTTTGTCGCTAATATTATTTCTGAAAATCTTCAGTTAATTTACTCTTACAAAGCATATTCTACTTGCGTATCTAGACCTGTTATAACTTCGATTAGAACATTTTTGAGCGTGTGTTTATTCTAGTAATGAGAGCAGAATATTTAATCTTTCCCAAAAGGTTCAGATTATTCGTCGTTCTTCCCAATTCCCACAAGGTTGTACACATATTTACCTCTGTGCTACCGCACCAGAGTATCCAGGACAGTGTACAGGATGAGTTATTCTTTCTACCTTTGAGACAACGAAATATCTGAAAAACTACGCATCGGGTTAAACAACCGAGAAATACTTGTTCAGTATTTTTAAAAATGCTATCCGATGTTACCAATCTGATCCACCTGTCCCACTCCAGGTACAGGGCGGGAGGTAACTTTGAAATCTTAAATAGGAACTCCCATATTTATTATAGATTCGGATCCTATGGGCAACAATACGTAACTTTTGTATATAACACTTTTATCGTGGTGCTATAGATGGAGCTGTAATCGACAAATAACAAAGCTGAGTTCCAAAGTGATATTATCTAGAGGAAAATGCATTGGATCAAAAGCACAAAAAAGGCGTGTATGTGGCAAATGACTCAGTGTTTTGCCGTTTTCTCGGTCTAGCTGTTTGGAAACATTCATTCACTGATTCATTCATTCATTATATGATCTGACCTCACTCTGTGTACGTTATTTAACGTATCACCAATGCATATCAGCAGAATACATCGGAACACTTCTCAGTTGTCTTTAATCATGCCACATGCGGATAAATAAGTGCATCGAAGTAGGCGGCGACATTTTTGAGCACTTACCGTGGAATATTTCTTAAAAACAAGATCCCGTTGGTGAAAGGTGAGAGCACACACTTCAAACAAGCTTTTTCCACAGTTACTTAACGTGTCTGGTTTTATTTTTTGATTCAAATATATTTCTAGAGATAATACCAGTTTGGAACTCAATTGTGTTATTTTAGGCTTACAGTGCCATCTATTGCGCAACGACAAAAGTGTTGCATAAGAATTCACTTATTTTTCTCCGTAGAATTAGAATCTACAACAGAAATGGGATGTTCCTATTTAATATTTCACATGTGTCCCCTACCCCACCCTCTGAAATTAGACAGGTGGGTCCACACTGGTATCACCGGAGAGCATTTTTTAAAATACTGAAAACGTACTTTTCTGTTTTTTAATCAGATGCGTAGTTTTTGAGACATCTCGTTGTCCCAAGATAAAGAATTCACCCTGTATGGTTGGCGTTGCAAGCCTTTGGAATCAAAATTATACAGATAGTAGAGGATTCTAACGCCAGTACTTTGAGATGAAGGATTAATTGTCAAACTCATTGTAAAATATCGCTCAAGGAGTAATAGCAGATGCTGGACGTACACAAAGGCAGCATGGCAGCTCGAATAGTCACAGGTTTGTTTGATTTACAGGAGAACGTCACGAAAATTCTGAAAAATCTGAAACCCTGTGAAAAACTATGGAGAAGCTCAAAGAGCCAATATTAAATGAGAAAGCAGTGATTTAGACTACAAAGCATCGCTCCCATAGTGAGCACTAAGACAAGATTAGGCACAGACATTCAAGTGATCGTTCTTCCCGCCCTCTAAACGCGAGTAGAATGGGAAAAAATCTTAATACGTGCTACAGTGGGAAGTACCTCCACCACAAAGTTAACAGTTGTTAGCAGATTACGAATCACACCCTGCGGAAGCTAAGTAAGGTCACAGCAACTATACAATGGCGCATAAGAATTTCCCACACTGTCTGAAAAGTCATGTTGTGTGTTGTACCCTAACAACCGGGTTGCCTTCAGTTTCTGCAGGGGATTCATACGCCAACAACTTTATGTAGCCCCCTGTGAATAAAGCAGCATTCGACGATTCTGCTGACCCCGGAACGCAACCTTACTATTACTGATATATTCCCAATACTCGTACTGGTTAAACCACAAGATCGTATGATTGCGTACCTAAGGATCTAGGAAGCAAGGCTATCGTTTCGGAATACTGCCGAATCAAAATGGGGAAAATGACAACTCACTGCTGAGAATGACAATGATAATTCATTCAACTACGACAATACTTTTTATATGGAATTATTAACGAATAAAATGATTAAAGTTGGGACTGATCTTTCACGTAAACAAATATTTATATTAGATAAATGATTTAGTTGGTAGAAATTAACTTGAAATAACACGGGCGGCATTCCAGGTGCACAAATTTCGTTGCAAAATCAGTTAATCAAAGCAATGGCGTACGTAATGTATAATTGTGCATATAACTCAGCTACGTAATTCTGTACCCTCCTGGTGTAAATATTCCCAGCGTTTCTTAAATTTCACATGGCTGAATCACACTCTGCTCAATAATTTTGACAGAACACTCTTAATAGGATAAAACTTATTGTGGTCACTGTAACACTGAAACCATCTTGACCACCACAATATACAAACATTGCTGCACACTTACACTTATCTTCACACTTTCATGTTTAGATGAATTAAGCAGAATATAAAAGTAAGACTTTCAACCACCAAAATTCATTACGAAGCGAAACGCACAGGTGGAACGAGGCGATTTTCGACGAATGGTCTATCCCAACCGTTTGTCCGACTTAAATCCCATTGATTATGTGTGGGATGCGTTGAGAGACGTACTACGGCACGCCCACAGGCACCAGCAATGCCAACGGCGCTGGTGTGGAACGGAACGCCCTGCCGCAAGAACTCATCAACTCCTTACCGGCCTTGTGGCCAGCACTGGAAACATTGCGCAGCGTATATTGCCGTCCGTGGTGATTAGACAAGCTATTCAGTACCATGTCCCTCCTTTTGTAGTGTCCAGCGGACCGTCATGAAACGTGACGACATCAGTTTACAATACTGGCCATTAAAATTGCTACACCAAGAAGAAATGCAGATGATAAACGGGTATTCATTGGACAAATATATTATACTAGAACTTACATGTGATTACATTTTCACGCAATTTGGGTGCACAGGTCCTGACAAATCAGTACCCATAACAACCAGCTCTGGCCGTAATTACGGCTTTGATACGCCTGGGCATTGAGTCAAACAGAGCTTGGGTGGCGTGTACAGGTACAGCTGCCCATGCAGCTCGAAACACGATACCACAGGTCATCAAGAGTAGTGACTGGTGTATTGTGACGTCTCGATCCCTGAGTCAACAGATGGGGACGTTTGCAAGACAACAACCATCTGCACGAACAGTTCGACGACGCTGGCAGCAGCATGGACTATCAGCTCGGAGACCGTGGCTGCAGTTACCCTTGACGCTGCACCACAGACAGTAGCGCCTGCGATGGTGTACTCAACGACGAACCTGGGTACACGAATGGCAAAACGTCATATTTTCGGATGAATCCAGGTTCTGTTTGCAGCATCGTGATGGTCCCATCCGTGTCTGGCGACATCGCGGTGAAAGCACATTGGAAGCGTGTATCGCCATACTGGTGTATCACCCGGCGAGATGGTATGGTGTGCCATTGGTTACACGTCTCGGTCACTTGTTGTTCGCATTGACGGCAATTTTACAGTGGACGTTACATTTCAGATGTGTTACGACCCGTGGCTCTACCCTTCATTCGATCCCTACTAAACCCTACATTTCAGCAGGATAATGCACGACCGCATGTTGCAGGTCCTGTATGGGCCTTTCTGGATACAGAAAATGTTCGACTGGTGCCCTGGCCAGCACATTCTCCAGACCTCTCACCAATTGAAAACGTCTGGTCAATGGTGGCCGAACAAATGGCTCATCACAATACGCCAATCTCTACTCTTGATGAATTGTGATATCGTGTTGAAGCTGCATGGGCAGCTGTACCTGTACATGCCATCCAAGCTCTGTTTGACTCAATGCCCAGGCGTATCAAGGCCGTTATTACGGCCAGAGGTCGTTGTTCTGGGTACCGATTTCTCAGGATCTGTGCACCCAAATTGCGTGAAAATGTAATCACATGTCAGTTCTAGTATAATATATTTGTCCAATGAATACCCGTTTATCATCTGCTTTTCTTCTTGGTGTAGCAATTTTAATAGCTAGTAGTGTATGTAAAAGGAGTTTCCGCAAACCATGCATTTCTTGTTAACTAGCTTAAAAATTATTCTACCCGTTTCAAATTAAAGCAGTAGTTCACAAAGAATTTTTACATAGAAATCGAGTCACATAAAGTTAATATTTTTACAAATGAAACGACTGATAGGTTTCGGTACCAGGCTTAGTTACATCACGCTCTCCATCCAAGGTGACATGTTAGTTACAGAGAGCAGGAAACATTAGTGCAAGATAACAAAAGATGTAGGTCAGCATCCAACCAGTGGGAAGAGTATAGACTGAAACAATCGGTGCAGTCGTGGACTGGTCAGAGTTGCCTTTAACTGGCAGTTTACGCGTTCGCACGTGGTAGGGAGGCGCCCAGTTAGCGTCGGCCGGATGTGTGACAGCTGGAACCGGCGGCGGAGCAGGAGGCAACGGCCGGGGCGGGCGTATCGCGGCTGTGCCTGCCTGGCTCGTGGGTAGCGAGTGGGTACCAGCATATCGCGACCCGCCCGATAAGCCGGGCAGGGGACGCCAGATAACGACGCAGGACCACAGCTGCTCCCGACACGCCGCATCTGGGGCTAAGCGACGAGGGAACTTCTGTGCTTTGCCTTTTAAACGTAACAGAGCGAAACACGGAGCTGACTTCTGTTTTTTTGTATCCCGCCTGGAAGGCGGCGCGTGGGTCTGCTCCTGTAAACTGAATGGTAGGCCGAATGTAGGAAGTGAGTAGGTGCAGGAAAAGGTGGAACACGTCGGTACTGGAATGAGGTTTTCACTCTGCAGCGGAGTGTGCGCTGATATGAATCTTCCTGGCAGATTAAAACTGTGTGCCGGACCGAGACTCGAACTCGGGACCTTTGCCTTTCGCGGGCAAGTGCTCTACCATCTGAGCTACCCAAGCACGACTCACGTCCCGTCCTCACAGCTTCACTTCTGCCAGTATCTCGTCTCCTACCTTCCAAACTTTACAGAAGCCGTCCTGCTAACCTTGCAGAACTACCACTCCTGAAAGAAAGGATGTTGCGGAGACATGGCTTAGCTTTGGAAGGTAGGAGACGAGATACTGGCAGAAGTGAAGCTGTGAGGACGGGGCGTGAGTCGTGCTTGGGAGGCTCAGATGGTACAGCACTTGCCCGCAAAAGGCAAAGGTCCCGAGTTCGAGGCTCGGTCCGGCACACGGTTTTAATCTGCCAGGAAGCTTCACGTCGGTACTGCGTATCGAATTATAGATGTTTAATACAGGCAAAAACAAGTTGATAAATAGTTACATAACTTTGCAATGATGAGCAAGCCTTAACCCGTTGTAAGTAGTACAAAGTTTCAATAGCAAGCCAACACCCTCTGAAGCTGAAGCGATGTTTCTAGGGCGTCTGCTCTTGATCAAATGCGCAGAATCCGGAGCGACGCTCGTAGAGCTCCACAGCACCAGCCAGAGGACGCTGTCGTCGGTGTCTCGTAGTGCCAACGTATGAACTTGCACCTACGCCGTGGCATCGTTGCTATCTGTGTTGTGCGTATTGTAAGACCTTCAGTTCACACACCATCAGATTATTTGACTTGTCGCTCTAAAGAAGTAGGCAAGTGTCGGCAATATGTCCTGTGGTCTTATCGTGGCGTGTTTATCTTCTGCCGTTAGGTCAGACGATAGAAATGCCACTTGCACACTTAGAGTAGCAGATTGACCGTGACCAACTTTAAACAGAACTTGATTAATTTTCACACACATTTATTAAAATAATAACAAGCATAAAAATTACTTAACATGGTTCTGGATGCTATTTACAATTGACATTCTGAAGTTCCTTTGGTATTGGCATGTTAATCTTATTCACACATATATCGCTGATACTTGACAAAAGTGTCTATACTTTTCTCTTCATAGCTATGTACAGGAATATGGTAATCTTATTAGCCGCAGACTGAAACTTGACTATAGGCTGGTACAGACAAATGTAGAACTCGTACAGATTAATGCAGACTAATGCAGACTGGTGATCGGAGGTCTGTACTCTCGTTATAATACCTCGCGCCTTCATGTATCTCTGCGCGAGTGTGATCCGCGAGGAGAAAAGGCTCTACGTTAGCAGCAATCTCATTGGCTGCGTTACATATTAATACGCGGATCGGTGGAAGCAGAATTTGGTCCATCTCTATGGCACCGCCACCTCGTAGAGCGGAGACGGACGAGCACTGCGCCTGCGCTGTTGTGCTTAGCGGGGCACGCTCTAGTGGGAAAGTTGTGTACGCGCTGACTACGAGGAACTATGTACACAACACTATCGATACCACATGTTTATTCCCTCAGAACAAAGACCAGTGGTAAAGTGCTCCTATCGGGGCACAAAGAAAATCGAATATCTTCCTGTTTATTTAAAAGACTCTGACTCAAAACCGGGGTAACAGCTGCCTCAACACTTTCAGGAACTTTCCAAAAAATCCGGCATGCGAACTGTAGTATCATTGCCACAGATACTACTACAACGCTGCGCCAACGCAAGGTTGGCAGCCCGTCGTCTGCTGAGGACAACGCACTCTAGCGGGCTGTGCAGCTCGACGGAACTGGAGTGTGCCTCGTTCACTTCTTAGCTAGGTTTCAACCTAGGCAGACGCACTTTCATAATCGGGCCTCAGCCAGTTCTGTTTGCACCGATTCTCTGAGGAGGGTACATCAGGCTTAGTCCCTGAGAATATGTTGTTTTAGTTATAGCCGTAGCTGCAGTCCTACAAACTACTGAAGATAAGTAATTTTCATTGTACTATGTGTTTCTTGAATAATAATCCTTCTCTCCAACAGTGTGCCGTACTGCATATTATTGCAACCTGGACTCCTTCAGCTCCTATCAACTCCGCCTCCTACCTATTTGCATTTAGTAACGAGCTGAAAACACCCACACGTTTTGTGCCTCTAAACAGTCATTACAATACGAACATATTCGCGCTTTTTCATGCAGAGAGAGAAAAAAGAAAGGAAGGGAGACTAGGATTAACGTCCCGTCGAGATCGAGGCCATTAGAGACGGAGCTCAAGCTCGGCTTGTGTCATGGATGGGGAAGGAACTCGGCCATACCCTTTCAAAGGAACCATCCCGGAATTTGCCCGGAACGATTTAGGAAAATCGCGGAGAACCTAAATCCGGATGACCAGACGGGGATTAGATCCGTCGTCCTCTCGAATGCGAGTTCACTGTCCTAACCAATGCGCCACCTCACTCGGTGCGGAGAGAGAAGAACACAGTGGCAGTGGCAAGGAGACGGAAACTTAATGTTAGGGTAAGGTGGGCTAAATCCAACCTAGTAATTTCTTGTGGCTATAAACGCATACCCGAGGTCGAACCTTAACGTTACATACGTTAAATTATAGGTAATATAAAAGAGAAACTGTTTGCAAAAATATTTTTGTTATACCATCAATAGTTTTTGATATATCCGTATTTTAAGAAACGTCCATTTTCGCCATTTGCAAAAATGGTGGGGTAAATCCGACCCCCTATTTGTTTGGCTGATTTTACACAGAAATAGTTCTAAATTAACGGTTTTTTTGGGAAATAATTATAAGCAATTATGTTTTTTACCTAAATGAACAAAATGTATTCAAAAAAATAACAATATTTAGGGTACCAAATGTACTGAAAGTTAAGTGAACGTAAATTTTAATTAAAAATCGATGATTTCATTACACGACCGTGCAACAGCAATGTCGATCTCGGAATGTATAGATCAGGAGCGACAGCTTGTAAAGACATTCCCATATGCATTGCAGCAAGTGCTCGGCGAATATCGTTTTGATTGCGTTTTGTCGTTTTCGTTTGTAATTTTGTAAAAATAAACAAAAATTCACTTTGTTTCCATAAATAGATAATTACATACACATAAAAGATAAAAAATATGCGGTCGAATTTACCCCACCATTTAGCGGTCGGATTTACCCCACAATGCCATTTTTCATTAAACACACATAGAAACAATTTACACGAAATTTCCAACGAAAACGATACATACACTGAGTAGGTCACTAAACGCACTACAAAATTACTTACCGTTTGTTTTGCGATCGTTTTATTTAATAAGATAAATCTAGTGATGCCATTTGCACAAAAATTAAATTGAAACAATCGAAAGCACACTTGTTGTCCTTTGAGTGTCTAAATGTCAAATGCGGCAAAGCTGTCAAGGTGACATTTTCGTTATTTCGAATGCTCTACATGGTAATACTAATGCGAAATCACTCCGCTTTGCCGTTTCTCACAAATAGAGGGCGGTCGGGTTTACCCACCTGGTCGGATGTACCCCACCTTACCCTACTGGAAGACACTGCTTGCGTCATAGAAAAAGTGAAGGAGACAATTACATTGTGAGAGAAAGAGAGGGATACAGTGACAGTGAAACATAGTTGACAGTGACAGAACAATGCTAGGAAAAGAGTGAAGAAGACAGTGCAAGGCAGGGGGTGCGGAGGGGGGGGGGGTTGGGAGGAGGAATAAAGAGAAACAGAAACTGGGCGAGAGCCAGTGATAATGAGAGGCAGAGTATGTGGCAATGACAAAGAGGAAGAGAGAGATAGCGATAGAAGAGACAGCAGCAGTAGCAAGGAAGGAATGAGATAGTAGCGGTAAGGAAGTGGAAGAGGGAGCCACTGACAGTGAGAGGAGACAGTAGCAGTGGGACAAACTAGGACACTATGGCTGTGACAGAGGAGACGATGAAAGAGAGACACAACGAGATAATGACAATGAGTTCTGCCGAATGAGTGAGTGAGGACAACTGGGAGTGGATTGGTATGGGCGACTTACAGCGGAGGGCTAGTGGTGTGAGTGAGTTACAGTTAGGGAAGCTTGTCCGAGTTTGAGGTAAGGCCCCGATAGAACCATTTATCCGCTTGTTCTCTTCTTCTCCCTGCTGCAGGAGATCATGTGTCATATTAAAAGAAATGTATTGGTCAGTAAAATTTAGACTGTTTACTTATATGGAATTGAAATAACGAAAACTAATTTTATAAAAATGGTTCAAATGGCTCTGAGCACTATGGGACTTAACATCTGAGGTCATCAGTCACCTAGAACTTAGAACTACTTAAACCTAACTAACCTAAGGACATCACACACATCCATGCCCGAGGCAGGATTCGAACCTGCGACCGTAGCAGTCGCGCGGTACCGGGCTGCGCGCCTAGAACCGCTAGACCACTAATTTTATACCTCAGACAGGATTTTACGTGCAAAAAATTTTTTCTTGTGTTTCAGTACTATAACATGGGGTTTTCAGATGATAACAGGCTCTTTGCAGCACGTTACCCCGTGTTAGGTCCCTTTTAAAGTACGTTTTCGCCTCATACCGGATTTTACGTATGTATTTGGGTGTACATGTACGGTACCTTTAAACCTCTGCATCTCTGAAATGGATAAATATATGAAGAAAATTTCCAAGACCGTTCGTGAGCGTGATCTGAGGAATACGTCGTAAAAATTACAGTCATTTTCTATTCGTAGCTGTCTCGGAATCCGCGGCAAGGTTGTGACACTCAAAAAACAAGTTTTGGAGATGTTTCTCAATAATAGGCAATCAATTTCGGAAACAAGGAGATGTCTCTTATAGAGAAATACCTAGAGAATGTACCGTTAAGATTTGAGCAATTTTCTGTCGTCATCAATTATTTAAATTTCGCCTCAACCCGGATTTTACCTGTAGAAGTAGGGTAACTTCGAACTTCTTTACCTTGGAAATGAATAAAGATATCAAGAAAATTTTCAAGACGCTTTGAGATCGGGACTTTAGGAATGTATTGAACAAGTTCAGCCAGTTTCTGTCCATAGCCGTCTTGGAATCCTCGGCTGGATTTTAGTCCGCTGGTGATGCGAAAATATAGTAAAGAAATTTTTTGTGGAATTTTCCGAGCAACCGCCCATGAAGTGATGGTGCCCCCGTAAGTCCCATCAAACCCACAGTGGATCACATCAAATGCAAAGCGAAGTAACCGATTTGCTCCATTTGCCTAAGCAGGAGGAAGTATGTAATAGTCATACTTTGACCCTGTACTCTAGGACAGTAAGACGAGCCTTCTGTTGGGTGTACAAATTGCCCCTAGCCCAAGGGCTGTTTTAAACTCTTGACCCTACCTTTTTATCGACAACAGAACCCGAGGTTTGAGCACTGGAAAATTCTGTTTTTGTGCCTGGCGTTTTGGAACATATTAGGTACTCACACTGTTGCATGCATACCGATATACAAGTGTGTCTGAAAAGTTCGGTGAATAGTCTGAGAAAAAAAAGGAAACAAGATTTACAAACAAAATACCTTTATTGACCCCCAAAGTAGTTACCATTAGCTGCAATATAGTCCTGACATGGTTGTAACGCCGTAGGAAACTGTCAGAAAACGCTTCTAGTGGAATCACTAGAAGCACCGTGGTCACACGTTGTTGGACGCCCGCAACGTCTGCGAATGTTCGTGAACAGTAGTGGTTACACTGTCTTTGCTTATCTTCAACTCTTCTGCTTTCATTCTCAAAGATATCGGCCAATGATCCTCAAGCATCCGTCGCACTCGATCGATGTTGTCTGGGACTGTGCATGTTGACCTGCTCGTGGCTCATCCTCGACATAGCCCTTTTCGCCTCTAGAACATTTCAAGCATTCAGACACACAATTTTTACTCACTACTTCAGCATCGTATACTAGCACTAACATTTTATGAGTCTCCGTCGCCGTTTCCCCTAATTTGAATCAAAACTTCATGTTAACACGAACATTCAATTTGCGCTCCGCTTTGCTCTGACACGAGTGTGACGGATGCCTGCGGATGATCGGCGGTTGTCTTTAAGAAAGAAAGAAGTATAAGGGTGCAATAATGTGGCCACAAAAATATATGAGTATCGAAATAACTTAAATCAAACCGTCAGCTCATGGCGAAAATGCACGTAATCTCATCGCGTACTGTGGTGGTATATAAGGCCAAATAATAGGAACAAACACTGTATGGCAACCAAACATGTTATTGAATAACGTGTTACGAGGGAACACGCAGTCAACATAAAAAAGAGACAGATGATACAAAAAGAGTTATCTATATACACTGATTAGCCAGAATACTATGATCCTGGCCTACTATCAGGCGATAGCAGCGTCACCTGGCGAAGAATGTCTGCTAGTCAGGTCAGCCACACGCAAGGCGCATGTGGTATTAGCGAGCGTGCTGGCCACGTGTAGAATGGAAAGGCGCGCGATCTGTCTGAGTTTGACGGAGGGCAGACTTTGATGGCCCGGAGGCTCGGCGCGAGCATTTCCGAAACTGTGTCCGATTTGCAAGTAACGAAAATACCAAAAGGTTTAGTGGATGTGTAAGTAGGCTGTTCAGGTTTTTTTATGGGGTAACGCCACGTAGCGCTCTGTATGAAAATCACTGGCTGTGCTGTGTGCAGTCTGTGGCTGGTTGGCATTGTTGGAATTTGCTATTGTTTAAAGATACAAAGGTTTTCCGTGATACATTTCATTCCGTTGCTGTAATCTGTATCACCTGAGGGTATAATTACATTAAGCCTCAGAGGGGTACACGCTTACTTTTGTGTACCATGTGTTTGGCAAGCACAAGGAGCCCTAGCTAATATGGTATTTGCTTATACAACTTTACACATCGGTACCATATTTTTGTAACACAGAATTACATAGCTATCTGATCATTTAACTGAGAGAGACAAACTTTTTTTACTACATCAGTGACAGATGTTTACGTAATTACACAGCTGGATAACTTCACACTTATGAAATTGTATTTTGTCTGTACTTTGTGAATTGTTCATTTTTTTTTTAACCATTGTGATACTATGAGAGCTTTGAATGTCGCATTTGGTATGGGATCATGATTTTTAAAGTACGTTTGAGGTAGATGACACTACTGAAATGAGCAGAGAATTTTTTTTAGGTTTTGAAATTATTGCAGAAAGCTACGACGTTTTTGAGATTTGGCTGAGGTGTTATGGTGTTATTATTACGACGACGATGTGTATTATACTTTTGAGGTATGTTTATGATCAATAAGCTGATGCTATATGAGGAATTTGATTATGCTACATATTTATAATGATCAAATATTGAAGAATGTCGACGAATATGTGTATGTGTAATAAGGTAAGGAATAATGAGTACTGGTTAGGGACACTGATTGTGAAAAAGGATGTTGGAAACCAAGAATCGTACTTTAAGAGTTATGAAATGTGTGTAAATGCGTGAATGTATTACAATGCCGTCGAAAATTTTTTGGACACTGTTATATTTATAGGATTTTGTTTCTACACATTTGTAACGCAAATTCTCGACCTGTGAAATTTTTTATATGAGACTGTCACTGTAGTGGAAACTGCTTCCGTAAATATTTCAGTAAAGAAGGTAGATGACCTTGATGTAATGTGCTATGGAGGCCCATCTGAGCGACAGTCACCTGGAAAAAAAGCCATTAGTGTGTGCCTCTCTCAGGCACAGGTGGAGAAAAAAAGAGGCAATTATCCTCGCTATTGTCATTTCTTTGTAGAAAGCATCGCAAATAGGACATGCTCAAACTTGAAAACATATGATTACACTGTGGAGCTCTTAGTTTATGATATTTACTAAAATGCCTAATGAAATGATGAGAAACATCTATTGTCTTTCTAGTTGAGATATTTTTTCTGCCTTTGGAGACGCCATTTGCCTAGTGAATGATGTTTCATATGTTGCTTTATATATATATATAAATATATATATATATATATATATATATATATATATATATATATACTCATTTCGTTTAATATCTAAATTCTAGCTGCACTGCACCATTGGTTAAAAATAAAATTTAATAGATGTACTAATATAGATATTTTATGCCTACAGATCCAGTAAATAATAATTTTATGATCTACTTCCAAAAAAACGATGGAGCACAAAAAGACATTTCCACTTCACAGGAATTGCATAAATAATTTTTGTTAATGACTTGGTAACTTGTCTGTTAGAGTAAGTTATAGTGATGCATCACTCTAGTGTTAAGATGTGACATAGGTACTAGATATGGCCATCTTTAGTGTAATATTTTTTCTGCTTGAGCTTTGTCATGTTTAGATATAAGTTATTGCATTTGTTGCTGCTGTTTGCCAGGTATAGTGCTACTGAATTTAACTTTGTATTACTCTGTTAAGCCAGTTTTACTACTGACTTATTTTTCTTGTTGCTGCAATTGGCTCATATTAGTTACAATGTTGCATTTGCTTTGCTAATTTATATTATTTGCTGCTTGCTTAGCCAATTTGCATTTTTTTGTCATTGCTGTTTATATTAATTGTTTTGTGCTGCTGCATTTCCTCGTCCCTTAGCTTATGCATCTGAGCTCAGTAGATTTAAGTTGGCTTAAGAGGTGGTAGACTATATAAGAGAATAAGTTGCGATGAATTGGAAGAAATGCATTGAGAAGTTTTACGAAAAAAGTACAGAAAGCAGGTATAGATAGCACTTTTGAAATAATGAAGGGAGATCTCCAAGAAGTAAAGAAAGTTTTGTTTGCAAGATACTGCAGTAAAAAAAACCCTGTCCTTTCCTTTTCTGTTATTCCACTATGTGTTTGTGTACTCTTGTATATTTGTGTTTTTCCTGTCATTATGTGTTTAGCTGATATGAGGTATGTTGTAGAATTTTTCTAATAATACGTTATTTTCTTTGTAAAGATGTTTAGACATTATTTATTCTGTTCTGTTTTAATGCTCATGTGTGAAGTTGATGTTTCAAAAGCTATTCTGATCTTTTATGTATTTACTTATATCATAATTCCTGTAACACTGATGTATATGTTTATTTCTATTCATTTTTAAAGCCTGTGTTAGTACAAATGTTATCTGTATTATTATGTTCTTTAATGATGTATTTTGTACCTTTGTAATTGTATTCTTATGTTGTAAATTTATAATTGTATAGACACCAGTTCTTCAAATTAAGTAACATTTCACTGCACACATTTCTGTTGGTCATAATATATGCACAGTACGTGAAAAGTTAGGACTGTTAGTGCTTGCACGTTTGTAATAATTCAGCAAGGGACTTGTTAACAGCATTGCTGGTTCTAAGGATAATTCCAAAAACTTTGTGAGTGCACAAGTGGTGGTTTATGGACTTGCTATATAGTACAAGACTCTTCAATGGTGATTGTGCACCTGCACAGGCACAACAGATGGCTGCTGGCCATCTCTACAAGGACTACAGTGGGTCTGCATCTTTGATGACCCACCAAAACCATTATTTCTACAAAGACTACAGTGGGTCTACACCTTTGCTGACTCACCAGAACAATTATTTATACAAGGACTGCAGTGGGTCTGCACCTCTGGTGGCCCACCAATACTATAATCTCTACCAGGACTACAGTGGGTCTGCTCTGTGATGACCTACCTACCAGAATTCTTCAAAGCTTGGACTGACTCTGCTGTCAGTTTGCTCTGTTGTGGCCCATTACCTGTCTGCATGTCAAGTGTTAGCACTGTCTTTCCGTTGGAAGGACAACACTATTTCTTCAAGACTGCATGGAAATCAACTACTTCCGTGTGCATTTTCTTTTACTGCTCAGACATTGTGCATAAAATTGTAATTAATACTGTGATCAATGATCAGGACAGTCTTTATGGACTGTGAGAAAATCTTTGCTTTTGACCAACAGTGTATCAATACGTGTGTGCATTTGATATCTTTGTTATTGTAATTATGGAAAATTTTATCAAATCATTATTGGCCACAGCCCAAAACAATTTGTATAATTTTTTGTGGGGAGCATGGGGGCTATGTAAGTAGGCTGTTTAGGTTTTTTTATTGGTAACGCCACGTAGCGTTCTGTATGAAAATCACTGGCTGTGCTGTGTGCAGTCTGTGGCTGGTTTGCATTGTTGGAATTTGCTATTGTAGTGTTGGGCAGTTGGCTGTTAACAGCGCGTAGCGTTGCGCAGTTGGAGGTGAGCCGCCAGCAGTGGTGGATGTGGGGAGAGAGATGGCGGAATTTTGAGAGCGGACGATCTGGACGTGTGTCCACCAGAAAGAGTGAATTTGTAATATTGGATATCATGGACTGATATATACATTATGACTTTTGAACACTATTAAGGTAAATACATTGTTTGTTCTCTATCAAAATCTTTCATTTGCTAACTATGCCTATCAGTAGTTAGTGCCTTCAGTAGTCTGAATCTTTTATTTAGCTGGCAGTATTGGCGCTCGCTGTATTGCAGTAGTTCGAGTAACGAAGATTTTTGTGAGGTAAGTGATTTGTGAAAGGTACAGGTTAATGTTAGTCAGGGATTATTGAAAGTCAGATTGCGTTGCGCTAAAAATATTGTGTGTGAGTTTAGTGTTGATCAGAATAGGGAATGAGCGAAATGTCTTAGTACGTTCAGAGAACGACACCCAGCTGGTGCAAGAGTGGACGTATCATAAGTTTTATATATGCCTATAATTGATAGAAACATCAAAATGTTCAAATGTGTGTGAAGTCATATGGGACTTAACTGCTAAGGTCATCAGTCCCTAAGCTTATGCACTACTTAACCTAAATTATCCTAAGGACAAACACGCACACCCATGCCCGAGGGAGGACTCGAACCTTCACTGGGACCAGCCTTAGACTGCTCGGCTAATCCCGCGCGATAGTGAGAAATGTTATGCAGCTGCTTGAACATAAAGGTACCGTGGTTTATGTTCCGGCATACGTTTGTGGGACGTAAGCAAACTACTATTCACGTAAAAAAGAAAATTACGTTTGTCTAGTCGTAAGGGAAGGATACATTTGACGTCGTGAATTGTGATTTCAACGCATTGAGGAATATATCTGAACGTAAAGGGTGATGGATTCATTTCGTAAACGGTTGCACACTATAGCAATGCTCGGCGTCAGACTGTGGCAGCAATCCTAATATTTAACTGATTCGAACAAGATGGAGGCAAGGTGTCTACGGAAAGTGCTGAGAAAGCAAGTGTTCAAAGACAAGTTGAAGCAGACCATCCATCTCTGGCGGGGATGCTTTCACTCATCCGCCACTGTGGCATTAGGACATCTCCAGACCAGTAGCTGCAGGACACCGAAAATTCCAGACATTTTTTCTTCTGTAGGACAGTGCTTCGAATTCCGTTTGCTTAATTGTTCCGATTGTCCCGTCTGTGCTTAGACAGTGCTCTCTTTCCAAACAACAAGAATGCTTTTATGATTAACGGTGTTTTCGCGAGTGTGCACAGACATGATGAAGGCTTATAGTGGTGAGAAAGTTCACCGTTTCTGAGACGTATGTTGAAAGCGGGACGTCACGATTTCCAGGAAGGGAACACATGGTGTCACGTTAGGACCATCAGAAAGATTGCATTCGGTGTTATTCTGGGTTATTTTCGTAAACAGTTCCTGTTAGGGCAAGAATGTCCATGTAGGCAAGCTGAGACAAGACGAAAGCTCCTACAAAATCGAAGATTAACTACACTATTGGCCATTAAAATTGCTACACCAAGAAGAAATGCAGATGATAAACGAGTATTCATTGGACAAATATATTATAATAGAACTGACATGTGATTACACTTTCACGCAATTTAGTTGCATAGATCCTGAGAAATCTGTATCCAGAACAACCACCTCTGGCCGAAATAACGGCCTTGATACTCCTGGGCATTGAGTCAAACAGAGCTTGGATGGCGTGTACTTGTACAGCTGCCCATGCAGCTTCAAGCCGTCAGTTCATCAAGAGCAGTGACTGGTGTATTATGACGAGCCAGTTGATCGGCCACCATTGACCAGAAGTTTTCAATTGGTGAGAGGTCTGGAGAATGTGCTGGCCAGGGCAGCAGTCGAACATTTTCGGTATCCAGAAAGGCCCGTACAGGACCTGCAACGTGCGGTCGTCCATTATCCTGTTGAAATGTAGGGTTTCGTAGGGATCGAATGAAGGGTAGAGTCACGCGTCGTAACACATCGAAATGTAACGTCCACTGTTCAAAGTGCCGTCAATGCGAACAAGAGGTGACCGAGACCTGTAACCAATGGCACCCCATACCATCACGCCGGGTGGTACGCCACTGTGGCGATGACGAATACACGCATCCAATGTGCGTTTACCGAGATGTCGCCAAACACGGATGCGACCATCATGATGCTGTTAACAGTACCTGGAGTCATCCGAAAAAATGACGTTTTGCCATTCGTGCACCCAGATTCGTCGTTGAGTACACCATCACAGGCACTCCTGTCTGTGACGTAGCGTCGAGGGTAGCCGCAGCCATGGTCTCCGAGCTGCTAGTCCATGCTGCTGCAAACGTCGTCGAACTGTTCGTGCAGATGTTTGTTGTCTTGCAAACGTGCCCATCTCTTGACTCAGAGATCAAGACGTGGCTGCACGATCCGTTACAGCCATGCGGATAAGATGCCTATCATCTCGACTGCTAGTGATTCGAGGCCGTTGGGATCCAGCACGGCGTTCCGTATTACCCTCCTGATGGTACGCATTTCTCCTCTTTACACGAGGCATCACAACAACGTTTCACCAGGCAACGCCGGTCAACTGCTGTTTGTTTATGAGAAATCGTTTGGAAACTTTCCTCATGTCAGCACGTTGTTGGTGTCACCACCGGCGCCAACCTTGTGTGAATGCTCTGAAAAGCTAATCATTTGCATATTACAGCATCTTCTTCCTGTCGGTTAAATTTCGCGTCTGTAGCACGTCATCTTCATGGTGTAGCAATTTTAATGGCCAGTAGTGTATTTCTGCAGCACTTTACCAATTCCGATGGGGTGGGGGGGGACTGATAAGTGATGGACGGGCTGTCCCGTTATATCTCTCTCAGCGCTGGACCCACAGCTCTGAGTCATCGCGTCATCAACGGTGCCTAGGTGAACACGTATTTTGACAGGTATTTTTCAGGTGTTACGTATCATAAGGATGCCGCCGCCTCATCCTTACGGGACCTGAACTGACACCTGCACGTGGTTCTGCAGCTGACGGCCGCGTCGTCACTTTGCGGGGCCACCGGTGCATCCCGACTCCTGGGAAAGTGCGCGGTAGCGTCCTATGCGGTCCAGTGGATATGGGCTGGTGGGTGGTGCGTGCTTCACAATCAAAAGATTTTTAAGTGTGTGTAATTATGTGTGATGCGTGTTTCAAGACGGTATTCCTTGAGGAATCGCAATAAAAAAAGAAATTCTTTCGATGTAATTACTTCTCACAAGACTTGCATTTTTCCAAACAGCAGAGAATTTTGAGCAAGCGAAAGGAACAATATGCCCTTGAATTTCCCTTCGAGAGATCCTTCATCTCCACCGCAGAGCCGCCAATTTCCAGGTAGAGTAGGGGAGGGTGAGAGGGTAGGGGGCGAGGGGGCAGGGATAGGGCGGCGGGGATAGTGATCGATTTCCTGAAAAATTGTTTAAATAAATAAACAACTGTAATCCATACACTGCCTTGAATCCCCTAAATTGTTTAAATAAACAATAAAACACACATTGTCTAAATTGTTTAAACAATATTCCATACACAGCAATCGATTTCCGGACGAATTCTTTAACTAAATAAATAAACTATATTCCATACATTGCCATAAGTAACTAAACAATATTCTATACATTGTATAAATTGTTTAAACAATATTCTGTACACTACAATAGAATTCCCTCCAAATGACCGATCAACTGAGTCTTTTTCCCGCCAATTTCCGAGAGGGAGTGTGGGAGGGGAGGGGGTTTATGTAGGGGAGAGGTTAATTAATTGACCAACTTAATTAAGTAGTCAATCAAATTGATAAGAGTGAGAGGGGCTATTCTACTAACTCACACCTGAAAATGTGCTTTTAGCTGGGAGTGGGAAGGTTTACTGAGGGGTGGGGTGGGGGATGTGAGGGAGCAGTAGGTTAAGTGCCTGTCAATCAAAAGGAAGGATCCTTTTAGGTGAACAATAGTTTAAGTACCCGTCAATCAAACGATAACAACAGGTTAAGTACCTGTCAGTCAAAGAAGAACAATAGGTTTGCCCCTGAGTACATACCCGCCCCTGATGTAGGCAACCCACACTAACCAAATTCACATCGCCATCCATGGGTCCAGAGGAGCTCATGCAAGGCACCATAATGGCCAAGGAGTACTGTAGACTCGTTGTAGACTATGTACATTCCTTTATGACGATCTTGTTTCCCCACAGCAGTGGCATTTTTCAGAAAGATAATACACCATGTCAGAAGGTCATGATGTGATGGAGCGGATCGAAGAACACAGTGGCGCATTCTAGCTGATGTGGTGACCGCCCCAACTCCCCAGATTTGAATGTGTTTGAACACATCTGGGATGTGACTGAACGTGGCGTCAGACCTCATCGCCCTCCTCCTCACAATTTACAGGAAGTAGGTGACGTGTGTGCAGATGTGGTACCAACGTCCTCCAGCGTCCCAAGACCTAACTGCTTGCATACCATGATGCGTCGCCACTGTTATCCATGCCAAAAGTGGACATACCCGTTATTGGATAGGTGGTCTTAATGCACTGGCTGATCAGTGTAAGGTATTTCTGATGACACTTATGACTGACTAAGATCTAAGTTGGTTCGAGATCTGAAAGCGCATGTTGTCACGCAAAAGTAGGACACTTCAAGTGCCCCTGCAAAATGCAGATATCTATGTATATGTCTACTGCCGTCTACGCAATATGTGCACATCTACCTACATAGTGTACACTTAGAAAAGCTTCCCACTGTATCGTCAGAGGGCGCTCAGATAATCAAACATGCGATCACAAGCAATCTCACTAATAGTAGAATGGTGTAATGTAGGGATTCGGTTCATCGATCTGGAAGTCATTCTGTTCTGCCCCACTTCGATGTTTTTACTATGTGATTCAATTTGTCCAAATGAACTATACACTTTTTATTGTATGTTTGTACCTTACTCTATGCAGGGTCAGTCACTAACTATTGCAGACCAAGAATAACTCCGAAAGTATGATAAGAGGAGAAAACGTATGGATTTGGAGTGGAGTACTGTGATAACAAAGGGAAGAGTATGTCAGGTCATAAGAATGGTACAGATATTTCTATTTCCAGAGCCAGAGCCGTCAGCAGCGTGTATTTCCGATACTTCGATCATTGTCGAATGTCGTTAGACTGAAACCACAATCCTAACGTTTATCAAATATATATGTGAACGACTTAATAGGATGATTCTGTCTATGCGTGCTCTACGCAGTGGTGGCCTGTGGCGGGAATGACTCACGTTCCCCGCTAATGGCAATAGCCGTCCAAATGGAGAGACCATCTGACATGCAGGAATGTAGTTGACTTAACCGTGTAGTCCTCTAGACGGCCAAATAGCGAACTAATACTTTGGCTGTGTTGGACAGCTTTCGTGATGAAGTGGAAATTTGAGAAGATTCAATATGGACGTGTGTTTGTGGTGGGCCATTATTCCCACCAATGTAAATGGTTTGCTTGACTGCTTCTTCACATTTTGCGTCTTTATTTAGTTGAAAGAACATCGATTGTGGTTTGTGTATCTAGCAGGTGGAAGACACGTTTTCAGGTTCTCTAGGCACAAGAAGCACCTTATTTCACTTTATAAGTTATAGGGCTGATTTGGAATCTGTTACATAACCGACATCAGTATTCGCGAGTGGAAATATCAGTTTCCACTTCTTTCTTTTTCGAGTTTCCAGGTAAAGGTCTTCGTAGATGGGGTAATTTTCTCTCTCCTGATCACTAGTGATTGGTGGCAGTACACTTCAGTGGACGTCCCAAAATAATGAGATGCAAGTGCAGTCGAACGCAAAAAATTACACCGATTTTGCTCATAAATGAACGTGCACTTTGTCTATTTTCGTAGAAAGTGGAGATGTATTATCATGGCGAGTGTTTCTTTTTAATAAAAAAATGGTTCAAATGGCTCCAAGCACTATGGGACTTAACATCTGAGGTCATCAGTCCCCTAGAACTTAGAACTACTTAAACCTAACTAAACTAAGGACATCACACACATCCATGCCCGTGGCAGGATTCGAACCTGCGACCGTAGCAGTCGCGCGGTTCCGGACTGAGCGCCTTAGCCGCGAGACCACCGCGGCCGGCTTTCTTTTTAATAGTTGCTTTATTATAGGAGTCGAGTTGATGTTAAATAATCGAGCACAGAATGGTGGGCGAATTCCCTACGAGAGCACGGTTCTGCCCCGGCCCCTGCTGGAGTGTCCTATGTGTCGTTAAGGAAAAGTGTTTTCCATCCCAGAACGAGAGGCGTTGGGGACCTGCCTAGTCTGTGACAGCAGCGCCTCCTGGCCAGTGGGGGCGGCTGCGCCACTGTGGTTTAGGTAATCATATTGGATTTTGGAAAGCCGTCCTTTCATCTCCTAGTTAACTATACCTGCTTTTGTGTTTTCGAAGGGCGATCGTAACAAGGCGGGTGGCAGCCGGCACATGTCGCGGGGCTGCAGGTGTAGTAGCGCCCTCGGTCCTTCCATCCCGTAGATAGATTTCTGGCAGTTTGTGATTGTACATTGAAGACAACGCAAGTTCATCTGCAGTCTTTTAGAACGACGATTTTCCCCAGCCCATGTGTTCTATTATGACCAGCTCAATATCAGTGCTGTTTTTTTTCATGATAATTTCGAGGTGTAATTAGAACCGTGACGTATTTTTTCGATCAGCTGTGATAGCGTGCATTGGCTTCAGTTAGCTAGGCTGTTGGGTAATTTTTGGTGGGTGCCTGTAGTGAACTCTGATGTCAGACAGTGATAAATGCTGTGTGCTTGCAGGTAATACAAATTTTTTAAACTCCTCTCTGCCCAACACCAGCATCTAGTCATTTGAACATATTTCCCACCAAAAAGAATAAATATTGTACCTTTCACCCCAGCCTTTTTCCCCCTAGCTTGTAGGTGTAGGGTAAAATTTGAGTGTTTCTGTCGCTGGTTTCAACGGGTACTGCGAGATTTTTTTCCAGCAGGTTAACACCAGTTGCATGGTATCATAAGTTTTTGCGCTATTTTGCGGTTTTATGCCGTTCTTGTGCAGCGCTATGCATATAGTTGTGCAATTAGGACAGATCTTTGTGATTAATTATGTAATTAGGATCGATATTTGCGTCAGTTCTGAATGGTATTGGGAATATTTTTCCCAGCAGGATAAGACCAGTTGTTTGGTATCGATAGTTTTGCGATTTTAAGCCGGTCTTGTGCAGCGCTATGCTTATAATTGTGTAATTATTACCGATCTTTGTGATTAATTACGTAATTAGGATGGATATTTGCGCCAGTTGCCCCAGCAGAATAAATAAAGTACACTAACCTAACCTTCCTATCCCACCTCTGGATAGTTTCCACATGTTACGGGGTGCACTTAGGCTTTCTATCCAGTAGAATCAGGGTTAGAGGCTCTGATAAGTTGCGTTTTTTACCTGCACTGAGTGTTTGTGCACTGCATTATTTTCAGGTGCTTAAACGTTGTGAGCATGTTTGCATGCATTATTTCGGTGATCTACGAGTAGTTTGCACGTCTGTATGCTGTGTACTGGAGTATTTCGTTAATATATAAGTTGTTTGCGTCTCTGCACATCAGTGTACTGCACTATTTACGAGTAGTTTCCAGGCCTGTAAACTCTATATTGTGATCCCAAGCATGTCAGGGTGAGTGTTTTGTATCAGCGTGATAGATAAACTATGTGAAATCCGTCCCTAAATAAATTGTTCAGAAAATAAATAAAGTACACTCATTCCTCTGTCCAGCAGGGTAGAACAGGCTGATTCCTTTTCCCACCATTTTCTCCCTCCAGACCACCGGGGGGGGGGGGGGGGGGGGGGCGATGAGAAGGCTGGGGCACATGTGCAGCTGAGAAGAACATGTGACATCATCATGATGCTGTGCTCCTATGGACATGATCTATCGTGGTGCCCTCTAGCAGTGAACTCGAGAACTAGGTCAGTTCTTTGGTCTGGGGTTACAGAGGCTGTTGTCTCTTGTGTGGTGAGAGCTGAGTCAGATGTTCTCATTCGTTGTGTTATGCAAATCATTTATTTGCAGGACCATATTCTTCCTCTTCATATGTTCAAGCATTAATACTCGCTTCCATTCATCATGCAGTGAGCTGTGGATGCACTCCTCGGCTGAATTAGTGCATGTAATACACCTATTAAAATTGCCCCTGTCTGGCACAAACATTTCCTCATGCTCCTTCCACACTGACAACTGATATCTCACCCTCTTGTGGTTGCAACACCAAACTAAGCCAATAATCCATTAGGTAGATAATAAATTTATTCAAATTTAAACAATTCTTTAAAATTTAAGCAAATCTATACATATATAAACAAATTTAAACAAATTATATTCGTACTGAATGACATCAAGAGCAGCTTCTTTTGGGGGCAACATCATACTAAGTCCCCTCAGCTGCAGGAGTAAGCTCTTAGAGAAAAATTCAGTCCAAAATTCGAAATTCCTGCCCATTTTCCAAGAGGATGCACCATAATGCAAAAAAGCCGGGAAAGGGGGCAATAGACCTGTAAAAGCACATACTTCAATTTCCTGCCAAAATTCAAACTTCCCACCATGGGAGCGTGGCACTTTCCCGCCAAAAGCCACCATGTTGGATAACGGTACTCACGTCATCAGCTGACGTCACAGCCGCTATTTTGGGGCAACGGTACTCGCGTCGTCAGCTGATGTCACGACCGCCATTTGGATAACGGTACTCGCATCAGGAGCTGACGTCAAGGCCGCCATCTTGGATAACGTCAGTGGGGTGACACTGATCTAGTTATACTACTGCTAAAATGTGTTCGTTTCATAATATGTGGTCACTATTGACATTATGGTGTTGTATTTCTAGGATATGCTATGTTTTGTGTATCCATGGGCCTGATGGCAACAGAGTGGGCGACCGAAAGCTGTTGCAATTAAATAAATACAAAGTACAGACACAGCTGATCGTGCTCTTTACTGGGTCACATGCATTTTTCAGCTACTGCCTCATTATCTGTTTGAAGGTAGATGTTCAAAAATTGGCTTTATAATACTAGGCTGTATAGAGAGGCCATAGAAATTCAGAAACACAAAAATAACTTGAACAGAAAATAAGGTGGACTGAAATTAGACAAATTGTAGGGTATTCACCTAAAACAAAGAGTGCCAACTCTTGCGCATTTTACCGTGATATAATGTTCACATAATAAACGTTATCACAAGTGTCGTTGTTGAATTCTTGTCATCTGAGGCAAATTATGTCTGGCACACAGCAGTTTGCGACACCAGTCGTCGGCCTTGGCCAGTGACGAAACGATAATGGCTTCTATGTCGTCACTTTTTTGCTCGTATTTTCAACTGGATTTCGTTACAGCACTAATGGTTGTATTATATTTTTAGTATCTGCTGTGTATGAAAAACCAAATATTCTCTCCTCTGCATCAATGTATTTACAACGTTTAGTCATTTTTTTCCTTGCAACAACTATTTTTTTAACAAATTGCTTCATTTCCGTCTATGATCACAAAATGCTGGTGTCCGCTACAGCTGTAGCGCTCTTTTGTGATACTCGATTTGTTTTATTTTCGATAAATAGTTTATGTTCTTCTTATGATTACAGTTCCGATTTACTCCTAGCAATTACATACTGTAAATTCGCAACTGGGTGTTTGCAATCTCCACTTGAGCTATTTAGCGTTAATTTATGCTAGTAGTTTCAATTTCTTAACGATAAATACGCTTTTTTACGTTCATCCAGTGTGTTGTGATAGCCATTACAGCTGCAGTAATTTTTTTGCGAAACCTCTATTCGGTTCGTATATTTCCGGTATAAATGTTTCGCTTAATGATCTGTAATCTGTAGCTATGTAACAAAATATTGCTTTCCTCAGCTGCGGTAATTTCTTGTAATCGAAACTGATTGTTTTATTCACATTTCAAAACATGGTTAAGGAATATGGTTAAGGACTGACTTTACACTCGCCGTGTTGTTTACATCGTCTGGCCCACGTTCATTACGTCACTGGTGAAAGCCGACTGTTATATCGCACTTTAAACTTTATTCTGATGTACTTACTTTACTTTACTTTCCGTGTCCGGGAAACAATATCTAAATTCTTTTCCTGCAAAACTCTGTAACTTTAATAGCCTTGTCCTTGCACAAAAATAGAGCTTCCGCTGTGCCAACGAACTCCATCTGTGGGCACATCAGCAAATGTTCAGTCGTCTGCGTTTCTCCACGTACACAATGGCCGTCTTCAGAGTAGCCCCACTCAATCATGTTTACTTTGAAATTTGCGACTCCTGTTCTTAATGTATTCAGTGCTCTCCATGTACAATACTGTAGTTGTTGCTCTTGTGTGATTTCCTTTTTGAGATGCAGATTTGTATTTTGCAGAGTGTCCAACCATGAAGTTAGGCGCGGATCTCAGATCGGTCTTCTAGCTGTACTGCCCGTAGGATAAAGCTCTTCCTTTACTTAAGATGAGCTGGAACTGTTTAGTAGTCATACGTTAAGTGCCGTGAGTCGGTTAGCCGCTTTTCCCTCTGTGGCTGTTTGCGTCTAACATTTGGTGGTGCTATGACCGCACAGAAGAAGAAGATGGTCAAGTGGCCGGTGAGCCTTAACTATATATTTACTAAGGTGGTATCTGTTCTTTCGGACATGTCCGAACTCTTACGAGAATCAGCAACGCGCCGCGAGTAATGAGTATAATGGGCGGGGACACTACGAATGTAGTGCAGGACAATACGTTGAGAATGTGGGTTTCGCGGGAGGCGTGCCAGAGATAAATCCCTGCAGTCGCGCTCTTCTCTGTGTCCTCGGTGGCTCAGGTGGATAGAGCGTCTGCCATGTAAGCAGGAGATCCCGGTTTCGAGTCCCGGTCGGGGCAGACTTTTTCATCTCTCCCCGTTGACGTATGTCAACTCCTGTAAGCAGCTAAGGGTGTTCATTTCATTGTAATTTCATTCTAACGAGTTGCTTGGTCACCGTGGTACGTCCGAAATAACAGGTACCACCTTAGTAAATAAATAGACTAATATGGCTGAAACTTGGTGTGCGTTCTTTTCAATGATGCTACTAACTAAACATGACATCGATACCCGCCGGTGGTGCCATCTCTCAGACTACACGGACTTTTCAAACGCCCCTCGTATATAAATCTCTTTATTTGCGGCTAGCATGTCTGATCGTTTGTGTACATATTGTAAAAAATAGGACAAAGTACACTCCCTTGTGATAGTTCATTCTTCCTGGTGTTTAATCAGTGTAACAAAGAAATAACCAAAGAAACACGCTGGATACCCGGAATACATGCAGAGACGTCGCGGTACAAAGGGGAAACGTACGACAGCGTCCGCTTAGTAGAGACAAGTCAGGCTGGATGATACAGAAGTGAACCGCGCGGCCAGCAGCAGGCGCGTGGCGTGTTGCGAAGGCGTGGCGGTGATTCAGAGGTACGGTGAATAAGCAGCGGCGGCGGGTCGGGAGCAGCCGAGAGGTATGTCAGGGACGTTCTGGGGACTCCTCAGCGCGCCTCACCACACCTCACCTTAGGATGCCCGGGGACTCTCCAGCACGGCTGACTAACGCCGCTGGTGCCGGAAATCAGAAGCCACCAACACCACTCACGCTGCCTGTCTCTACTAGTATCACATACTTGCTCCACTGCGTGGCAAATAAACTTTGAAACAACCAGAAGGGAAGGAGGAACCTAAATAAAGCTCCACAGGTTGGGAGGGTATATGATTCACTGATTGCAAAATCGAGTGCGATATACAAAGAAACTTGGCAGTATGAGTCCATTTATGAGGATAACGTGGCAGCGCCTCTGGCCTGCTTGCGTGCAGAGATCCTGATGGAAAAGTATCACGAAGCTGTTGCCACCTCTCCACGGTGTAGCGCAAGTTCATGCTCGCTAGGGGCAGACTGCCACATATCTCTTTACGAAGTTCGTGGACACCGTGAAGACGAAGCGTCGCAGGATGCTGTCCAAGGGGACAAGGGGGGGTTTTTGTTCCACGAATAGACTCCAGCTAACTCTGCACTGGACACAGTGACATTTGCTGCTTCTTTGCCTTGAGTGACGGGCATGTGTAACGTTTTCTGTACAGCCAAAATGTAAACTTCTGTAGTCGAGTCTGGCGTCAAGTCTTCCATCGTTGGCAATAATGTGTCGCATAGAAGGGCTACTATTTACAGAACCTCCAAGACCTGGTGGCACCTTGATTTAACCAAGTTGATAACTGAAAGTTTATGAATAAGCCTCCTAATGCACTTTCGATTACGTGGTTTTTACACATGCTCGAATCTGGAAGGGATGAGAAAAGGAATTTGGCCGTGTTCCTTCAAAAGGAACCATCCCGCCCATTTCGCAGAGCTAGGGCAAATGACACTGATATGGTTCCACCCTCTTCTTTCCCCTCATAAATAGCACCAACACAAACCTACAGTGTACAAATACTCCGCACAGTCGTACCCCCGACGCTTCACGACGGGTCGGAGGAAGGTAACTCCATTAGGACCTCCCCCAGGACAGAAATGTGGGATTTCTGCATCTGTCCCCGCGCTTTCTCCTTAATATGAGACTGGATTTGGCTTTGTAAGAGTCGCAACTGATCCCATTCTCTTGTGACAATTGTTTCGTAGCTGAAGATCATAATACAGATCCTTCTTTCAGTCATCTCACGAACGCCTAAATGGTAGATATTGAGATAAGCTATCGCAGAATAGAAAATTATGAAAACTGCTCATCAGTGGAAGGGAGCGAATGAGACATCTGTGAGACTCTACGGAAACGATGCGAAAGAATTTGCTCCCCTTCTAGCAGTTCCAATGGCTCTGAGCACTATGGAACTTAATCTCTGAGGTCATGAGTCCCCTAGAACTTAGAACTACTTAAATCTAGCTAACCTAAGGACAACACACACATCCATGACCGAGGCAGGATTCGAACCTGCGACCGTAGCGGTCGCGCGATTCCAGACTGTAGCGCCTAGAACCGCTCGACCACTCCGGCTGGCCCTTCTAGCAGTAGATATGGGCATATTCTAAACTTTAAAATAGATTCGCGCTGTTTACACTATGTCAAACTTACGTAAACAGTTGTGCTATTGTGTACCGTGTTTGTATAATGCAACAAGCAACTGTGAGCAATGTGTACGTGGACACACTCTGTTACACAAGTTGCTTTATGTTTTAAATATTTTAGCGATGCCAAACATTTCATAATGTGCTATTTTTATCCACTTGGCATCTTGTGCGTTAGGTCAGGGCAAAATGAACATGTTTTCCAACAAAAGATTTTAAGACCTAAAGATTACGGCATAGTCTGTTGAGACTGGTTATCTTAAATAAAGAAATATTTTATGCGATCTTGGCTGTTGATTTTTTTAAAAATATTATCGTAGGTCGATGGAGCAACAAAGGGTACCTGGCGTTTGAAAAAGCAAACATTGTTCAAGGTTACAAGAAGGGTCTGACTCATACTGACGGCTACAGGCCGGCAACGCTGACGTGTGTCTGTTTTAGAATTACTGAACGTATTTAAAGCTCACGTATTATGTCAGTTTTCTTGCACAGTAATCTTTTCTCGGCGAGAAAGGTGGCTCAGTGGTTAGCACAAAGGAGTCGCATTCAGGGGACGATGGTTCAAATGCTCCAAATGGCTCTAAGCAATATGGGACTTAACATCTGTGGTCATCAGTTCCCTAGACTTAGAACTATTTAAACCTAACCAACCTAAGGACATCATACACATCCATGCCCGAGGCAGGATTCAAATCTGCGACTGTAGCAGTAGCGCGGTTCCTTACTGAAGCGCCTAGAACCGTTCTGCCACACCGGCCGGCGATGACGGTTCAAATTCCCGTCTGGTCACCCAGATTTAGATTTCCCCTGATTTCCCTAAGTCGCCCCAGGCAAATGCCAGGATATTTCCTCTAAACAGGGAGCGGGCGATTTCCTTCCCCGTCCTTCCTAAATCCGAACTTGTGACCTGGCAGTCATGGGATGTTGAGCTCTTACGTTTCCTTCCTCCCATCCTTAATCTTTTCCATAAAACTCGACATGGATTCCAAAATAGAGATCTTGAACACTCCAGGGCTCTCTTCATCCACGAGACCCAGAGCGGTATAGAAAACGGTGCACAGCGTGATGCCGTATCACTTGATTCCCAGAAGACATCAGACACAGTCCCTCACTGCCGTTTAGTGAAAAAAATACCAGCTTACCGAATTTCGGACCAGATTTGCGGTTGTATACAGCTCTTCTTTTTATCCAACACGCCCTTCTTATTGGAACAAAATAGACAAATGTAAAAGTAATTCCGGGAGAACTGGGAGGCCGAGTCATTGGGCCGTTCCTGTTTACAACTTGAATTATTGATGCAGTGGGTAAAGTTGGAGTCTCCGTAAGGCTGTTCAGGGACGATGCTGTTGTCTGCAGGAAGGTTGTAATGCCAAAAGTTAGAAGAGAAAAATCGACCAATGACACAGCGACTGGCAGTTGACCTTGAACGTAAATAAATCTTACATATTGCGCTTAAAGTGGAAGTAATACGGTTCTGTTGGATCACGTTATTGGCGAAAAATCACTGGAAACGGAAACTATTGTAAAATACCTGAAAGTAACCATTGTGTGTGATAAAAGCAATAAGACTGACAACACTGTGAGCGACTTGGCAACGCTGTGCTGTTCTGCTCGTGTAGATCGGCGGGTCGATCCCTTCCAGGCGCTTAGTCCGAGTTTCAGCTCCGTACAGCCATCACGTGATTTTTGGGAGCAACATCAGTCAAGTTATGTTTTTGTTGTTTGTTACGAAAATGGAACAGAGTAACGTTATGCCATCAATATTCTTTTAAACTTGGGGAATACGTGAGTGTGACCTTCCAAAAATTTAAACAGGCCCATGAGGAACATTCCTTATCAAGAACACCAAATTTTTTGGCTGGCGGATATCATTTTGGGAAATCCGAGAACATGTTGAAGATGAGCCTCGCCTGGGGAGACCTTCAGTTTCTCAAAACGCGGAAAACGTCGAATGCGTGCGTGATCTTGTGAGATAAGAGCGACGTTTAATGATAACGGTGATAGGTGACCTATTAAACTTAAGCAGTTTCATTCTGAATCTGAGACTCAGGCGGTTCTCTGACCGTGTAGGCTGCAGATTCCTTGATATGGGCCGTCGAGTGGCGGGTTTCCGGGTTCAGCTTAATAGGTCAGGAGTCCAATATACACAGGAGGCGGCTGTACGGGTAGCGGGGACTGTGTGGAAAGGACTGGGCGTTTTTATTTTTGGTTAGAGGGTCTCAGAGAACGACAGAAAGAACGTCTGTCTAAAAGAGGGCAAGTAAAACTTAATAAAGTAGTTGTAGAAACGATCAATATTGTAGTAGCTATCTGTCGTAGCTGTGTTGGGAAAGAACCAGAGCTCCAAGCCATAATAGAAAGCACTGAAGCTCAAATAGTTATAGGTACGGAAATCTGGCTAAAGCCGGAAATAAGTTCAGCCGAATTTTTTCCAGACGATCCAACAATGTTCAGAAAGGATAGATTAAATACAGTTGGTGGTGGAGTATTTATTGCTGTCAGGACTTGTTTGCCTTGTAGCGAAATTGAAGTTCCTGCGAAATAGTATGGGTAGAGGTTATACCTGACAATCGGACTATACTATCAACTGGATCGCTTTATCGGCCCCCTGATTCAGAAGATACAGTTGCTGAACAGTTCATAGAAAACTTGATTCTCATTTCAAATAGGTAGCCCACTCACACAGTTATAATTGTTGCTGACTTCAATCTACCCTCGATATGCTAGAAAAATTATACGTTTAAAGTCGGCGGCAGGCATAAAACGTAATTCGAAATTGTACTGAATGCTTTCTCAGGAAATTATTTTGAGCAGTAAGTTCATGAGCCCACTCGAAGCGTAAATGGTTGCGAAAGCGTACTTGAACTCTTAGCAACAAATAATCCTGGACAAATAGTGAGTACCGTGACGAATACAGGGATTAGCAACCAGAAGGCAGTTGTTGCCAGGCTGAAAACAGCAACAACTACAACCATCAAAAAGAGACGCAAAGTATATCTATTTAAAGAAGCTGATAAAAATACTCTTAACACCTTTTTAAGAGACAGTCTTCACTCCTTCCTATCTGATGATGTGAGCGTAGAAAAGTTGTGGAATTATTTCAAAGAGATAGTATCGACAGCAATTGAGAGATATATACCACATAAATTAATAAGTGATGGTACTGATAGATAGATTATATAATGGTAAGAAAGAGATTTAGGAACCAGATTTTAAAGTGTAAGACATTTCCAGGGGCAGATGTGGACTCTGACCACCATCTATTGGTTATGAACTGTAGATTAAAACTGAAGAAACTGCAAAAACGTGGGAATTTAAGGAGATGGGAACTGGATAAACTGAAAGAACCAGAGGTGGTAGAGAGTTTGAGAGAGAGCATAAGGGAACAATTGACAGGAATGGGGGAAAGAAATACAGTAGAAGAAGAATGGGTAGCTCTGAGAAATGAAGTAGTTAAGGCAGCAGACGATCAAGTAGGTAAAAAGACGAGGGCTAGTAGAAATCCTTGGGTAACAGAAGAAATACTGAATTTAATTGATGAAAGGAGAAAATGCAAAAATCCAGTAAGTGAAGCAGGCAAAAAGGAATACAAACGTCTCAGAAATGAGATCGACAGGAAGTGCAAAATGGCTAAGCAGGGATGGCTAGAGGACAAATGTAAGGATGTAGAGGCTTATCTCACTAGGGGTAAGATAGATACTGCCTACAGGAAAATTAAAGACACCTTTGGAGAAAAGAGAACCACTTGCATGAATATCAAGAGCTCAGATGGAAACCCAGTTCTAAGCAAAGAAGGGAAAACAGAAAGAGTATATAGAGGGTCTATACAGGGGCGATATTCTTGAGGACAATATTATGGAAATGGAAGAGGAGGTAGATGAAGATGAAATGGGAGATACGATACTGCGTGAAGAGTTTGACAGAGCACTGAAAGACCTAAGTCGAAGCAAGGCCCCGGGAGTAGACAACATTCCATTAGAACTACTGACAGCCTAGGGAGAGCCAGTCCTGACTAAACTCTACCATCTGGTGAACAAGATGTATGAGACAGGCGAAATACCCTCAGACTTCAAGAAGAATATAATAATTCCAATTCCAAAGAAAGCAGGTGTTGACAGATGTGAAAAATACCGAACTATAAGTTTAAAAAGTCACAGCTGCATAATACTAACGCGAATTCTTTACAGACGAATGGAAAAACTGGTAGAAGCCGACCTCGGGGAAGATCAGTTTGGATTCCGTAGAAATGTTGGAAAACGTGAGGCAATATCTTAGAAGAAAGGTTAAGGAAAGGCAAACCTACGTTTCTAGCATTTGTAGACTTAGAGAAAGCTTTTGACAATGTTGACTGGAATACTCTCTTTCGAATTTTAAAGGTGGCAGGGGTAAAATACAGGGAGCGAAAGGCTATTTACAATTTGTACAGAATCCAGATGGCAGATATAAGAGTCGAAGGGCATGAAAGGGAAGCAGTGGTCGGGAAGGGAGTGAGACAGGGTTGTAGCCTCCCCCCGACGCTATTCAATCTGTATATTGAGCAAGCAGTAAAGGAAACGAAAGAAAGGTTCGGAGTAGGTATTAAAATCGATGGAGAGGAAATAAAAACTTTGATGTTCGCCGATGACATTGTAATTCCTTCAGAGACAGCAAAGGACTTGGAAGAGCAGTTAAACGGAATGGATAGTGTCTTGAAAGGAGAGTATAAGATGAACATCAACGACAGCAAAACGAGGATAATGGAATGTAGTCGAATTAAGTCGGGTGATGCTGAGGGAATTAGATTAGGAAATGAGACACTTAAAGTAGTAAAGGAGTTTTGCTATTTGGAGAGCAAAATAACTGATGATGGTCGAAGTAGAGAGGATATAAAATGTAGACTGGCAATGGCAAGGAAAGCGTTTCTAAAGAAGAGAAATTTGTTAACATCGAGTATAGATTTAAGTGTCAGGAAGTCATTTCTGAAGTCATTTTTGTATGGAGTGTAGCCATGTATGGAAGTGAAACATGCACGATAAATAGTTTGGACAAGAAGACAATAGAAGCTTTCGAAATGTGGTGCTACAGAAGAATGCTGAAGATTAGATGGGTAGATTACATAACTAATGAGGAGGTATTGAATAGGATTGGGGAGAAGAGAGGTTTGCGGCACAACTTGACTAGAAGAAGGGATCGATTGGTAGGACATGTTCTGAGGCATCAAGGGATCACCAATTTAGCACTGGAGGGCAGCGTAGAGGGTAAAAATCGTAGAGGGAGACCAAGAGATGAATACACTAAGCAGTAGGTACTGGGAGGCGAAGAAGCTGGCACAGGATAGAGTAGCATGGAGAGCTGCATCAAACCAGTCTCAGGACTGAAGACCACAACAACAACAACAACAACTGAGCCCCCATGGTACACAAAACGAAGCCGCAGAAACTGCGAAAAAAGCATGCCAAATTTAAAAGAACGAAAAATCCCCAAGACTGGTAATTTTTGCTGAAGTTCGAAATATAGTGCTTACTTCAATGCGAGATGCTTTTAATAATTTCCACAACTAACTTCCGTCTCAAGATCTGGCAGAAAACCCAAACAGATTCTGCTCATACATAAAGCACACCAGTGGCAAGATACAATCAATACCTTCACTGCGCGATGACAACTTTGAAGTCAATCATTATAGAGCCACTAAAGCAGAGTTATTAAACACGGTTTTCCGAAACTCCTTCACCAAAGAAGACGAAATAAATATTCCTGAATTCCAATCAAGGACAACAGCCAAGATGAGAAACAAAGAAGTAGATATCCTCGGTGTAACATAGCAGCTCAAATACTTAACAACGCCAAGGCCTCCGGTCCAGATTGTATACCAGTCAGGTTCCTCTCAGAGTATGCTGATACAAGAGCTCGCTCGCTCGCCGAAAGATCCGTACCTAAAGAATGGAAAATTGCTCAAGTCACACCAATACCCAGAGAGGAAAGTTGGAGTAATCCGTTGAATTACAGACCCATATCACTAACGTCGATTTGCAGTAGGATTTTGGAACATATACTGTATTCGAACATTATGAAGTACCTCCAAAAAAGAAAAGATATATTGACACGAATTCAGAAAATATCGTTCTTGCGAAAGACAACTAGTTATTTATGCTCATGAAGTAATGAGTGCTATCGACAGGGGATGTCATATTGATTCCCTATTTTTAAATTTTCAGAAAGCTTTCGGCACCGTTCCTCACAAGCGTCTTCAAATCAAGCTGCGTGCCTATGGAATATCGCCGCAGTTGTGCGACTGAATTCGTGATTTCCTATCAGAAAGGTCACAGTTCGTAGTAATAGACGGAAAGTCATCGAGTAAAACAGAAGTAATGTCCCGCTTTCCCCAAGGAAGTGTTGTAGGCCCTCTATTGTTCCTCATCTTTGTTAACGACATAGGAGACAATGTGAGTAGCCCCCTTTGATTATTTGCAGATGAAGCTGTCATTTACCGTCTTGTAAAGTCATCAGATGACGAAAATGAATTGCAAAATGATTTAAATGAGATATCTGTGTGGTACGAAAAGTGGCAATTGACCATGAATAAAGAAAAGTGTGAAGTTATTCACATGCGTACTAAAAGAAATCCGCTAAATATAGATTACGTTGTAAGTCACACAAATCTGAAGGCTGTAAATTCAACTAAATACTTAGGGATTACAATTACAAATATCCTAAGTTGGAACGATCACATTGACAATGTTGAGGGTAGAGCAAACCAAAGACTGCGATTCATTAGCAGAGCGCTTAGAAGGTGCAATAGGTCTACTGAAGAGACTGCTTACACCACGCTTGTTCGCCCTATTATGGAGCACTGCTGTGCGGTGTGGGATCCTCATGAGGTGGGACTGACGGATGACATCGAAAAAGTACGAAGGAGGGCGTCTCGTTTTTTATTGTCACGAAATAGGTGAGATAGTGCCACAGACATGATACGTGAATTGGAGTGGCAATCATTAAAACAAAGGCGTTTTTCGTTGCGACGGGATCTTCTCATGAAATTTCAATCACCAGCTTTCTCCTCCGATTGCGAAAACATTCATTTGGCACCCACATATATAGGGAGAAATCATCATCACGATAAAATAAAAGAAATCAGGGCTCGCACCGAAAAATTTAAGTGCTCGTTTTTCCCGAGCGCCATTCCAGAGTGGAACGGTAGAGAGACAGCTTCAAGATGGTTCATTGAACCCTTGGCAGGCACTTTATTTTGAATAGCAGAGTAATCACGTAGATGTAGATGTAGAGGGCGTGCGTTGATCTTCTTGAGAGGATTGCCAATGGCCACGTGATTCAGCCGTGTGTTCACAGGTGGTGAATCCTGGATTTTTTAGTGCGATCCTGAGACAATGAGATGAAGTGAGGAGTGGCAGACTGAGACATCGCCTCTACCGAAAAGAGTTCAAATGAGCAAATCAAAGATCAGAAAAATGCTGATTTGCTTTTTTGACGCTAGGAGTAGAGTGGATAAAGAATTTGTTCCTTCAGGAGAAACTGTCAACCAAGTATTTTACAAAGATATCCTTGAAATGCTCAGAAAAAGGGTGAATCAAATGAGACCAGGCATTGCAGACAAGTGGATGCTGCATGATGACACCGCCCCATGCCCCACGGCCGCTTCCATCATGGAATTTTTGACCTCAAGAGGCATTTCTGTTATTCCACAGCCCCCTTATTCACTTGATCTGAGTCCGCGTGACTTTCTTTCTGTTCCTGAAATTGAAACACGCCTTAAAAGGATGTCCTTTTGTGACTCTGGAGAACATTCAAAAAATGTGACCGACATTTTAAAGGCCCTAGCAGCTGAAGCCTTTCAGCGCAGCTACCAAGACCGGGAGCGGCGACTCCGCCGGTAGTGTATGGCTGCGGAAGGGAACCACTTTGAAGGAGACAATACTGTTGTTTTAAATAAATAAAAGCTTTGTAGACACAAACTCTGTCTCATTACTTTTCTCAAACATCTCATAAGTGTAATGATCGCTTAAAATAAATAGTAGCAAAGCAGATGGCAGCCTGAGATTTAATTGAGAATCTTAAGAAAATATAATGCCCCATTTTTCAGTTTCCTCCCAACACAAAATTAAATGAAATAAATTAATTTCCTTCTCAACAGAAAGTTGTATATCAAGTTAAGTTTCCAAAAAATATGCAACATATTATAGGAATAGCAGATGGCAAGCTGATGTTCATTGAGTAGTCTTTAAGGAATGCAGTTCATCTGCAAAAGAAGTGACTTACAAAACACTTGTTTGATAGATTCTTAGCCACTGTTCATAAGTATGGGACAGACGTCAAGCAGGATTAACAAAAGAAACAGAGAAAATTCAACAAAGAGCGGGATCATTTAATTTGCGCGATAGCGTTACGGAAGCGCTCAACAAACTTGTCGCTGATTCATATCGGAAGATGTTGCCCGCAGTTGGCAACAAAACGTCAGGGAGAAGAATTTCTACTGTTCGACTACGGTTACTTAGCCCGAAAGTTTTAATTAATAACAGGCCGCGGTGGCCGAGCGGTTCTAGGCGCTTCCGTCTGGAACAGGGCGACTGCTAGGCTCGCAGGTTCGAATCCTGCCTCGGGCATGGATGTGTATGATGTCCTTAGGTTAGTTAGGTTTAATTAGTTCTAAGTTCTAGGCGACTGATGACCTCCGATGTTAAGTCCCATAGTGCTCAGAGCCATTTGAACCTTTTTTTTTTTAATTAATAAAGACGCCGGCCGTGAAAGCCTACATGTTATGATTACAGACAGCCGTTGTGTATCACGCAGAGGTTTACAGTTGAAGTTAAGAAAGCGTATGTTCCAAGAAGAGACCGACAACGAATGGCTGCCTCCCGTATACGGGGTGTCTACACTGAAGTACCCAATTTTCAGTTTGCTTCTAAAACAAAATTAAATGAAATAAATTGAGTTCCTTATCAAAATAAATTGTTTCTCAAGTTAAGTTTTCAAAAATAAGCTACAACGACAGACTAAAACACTTCCACATGAGCCCCTGCAGTGATTCGAATAGTTTCTAGTCTATCTTCAGTTTCTATCCACGTTCGCTGCCACATGTCCAGAGGGATAGTACAGAAGACTTCCACAATCCGAGTATGTATGACTTTAAGATATCGCACCAAAGTGGCGAAAGCCCTGTCCTTCAAGTAGCCTGAGAGGAGAATGTCTAATGGTGTGCTGTCAGGAAAACGTGTAGGCCAATTCACTGGTCTATTTCACCCAATCCAGCGTCATGGAAATGTTCGATTTAGAGTTGTCCGAATATCCAAGGACCAGTTGGGTGGAGCACCATCTTGTTGAAATCAAAGATTTAGTTGCAGGTCTTCAACCTGGGACAAGCAGATATCTCCAATACGTCCAGGTATATAGTTCCTGTGACAGCGTCCTCAGCAAAGAAGAACACTCCAGATATCTCGTCGCACATGAGACCACACCAAATTTTCACTTTCGGGCTACCTCGCACCTTTTCCGTGATACTTTCTGGGTTCTGTGACAGCGAAATACGAACTTTATGCAAAAAAGGCCCAAAAACAAAGAAGTGAACGTTACACTTATGCACAGTTCCAGAGAAAGGGAATGTGTCCTCATCACAAAACATTACACTTGAGAAAAAAAGCAGGATTCCAGTCGATTCGGTTAAGTATTTGACATGCAACTCCGTATCGCAGTTGCTTGTCATCGAGCCTTATGGCCTGCGCAATCTGCAACTTGTATGAACAACGACGCAACCGTTTTTTGAGGACCTCACGAATAGTTGCCAGTGGCATCTGAAGTTCCCTTGCAGCCTCGTGAACTGATTTGCGCGGACGTTTTTGGACCGCTAGGCAGACATTCTCAACTTGTACATCAGAGACTCACCGACCACTTACATGCCGCTTCAGGCTGCTGCCAGGCCTAGAAACTGCCTCTGCCATTCTTTTATCCTCTTGGTGTCTGGTGCTATTTTCTCATAGAAAGAACTAACACCCTTTGCATCAATGAAACAATGAAAACGCCTCAAACGTTGAAAAAAAAAAAAAAAAGAAGAACATGACGTGCTACAGACGCAAAATTTAACCGACAGGAAGAAGATGCTGTGAGATGCAAATAAATAGCTTTTCAGAGCATTCACACAATGTTGGCGCCGGTGGCACCTACAACGTGCTGACATGAGAAAAGATTCCAACCGATTTCTCATACACGGGCGTTGCCTGGTGAAACGTTGTTGTGATGCCTCGTGTAAAGAGGAGAAACGCGTACCATCACGTTTCCGACTTTGATAAAGGTCGGATTGTAGCCTATCGCGATTGCGGTTTATCGTATCGCGACATTGCTGCTAGCGTTGGTCGAGATCCAATGACTGTTGGCAGAATATGAAATCGGTGGGTTCCGGAGGATAATACGGAACGCCGTGCAGGATCCCAACGACCACGTAACACTACCAGTTGAGATGACAGGCATCTTATCCGCATGGCTGTAACGGATAGTGCAGCCACGTCTCGATCCCTGACTCAACAGATGGGGAAGTTTGCAAGACAACAACCATCTGCACGAACAGTTCGACGACGTTTGGAGCAGCATGGACTGTCAGCTCGGAGACCATGGCTGCGGTTACCCCTGACGCTGCATCACAGACAGGAGCGCCAGCGATGGTGTACTCAACGACGAACCTGGGTGCACGAATGGCAAAACGTCATTTTTTCGGATGAATCCAGGTTCTGTTTACAGCATCATGATGGTCGCATCCGTGTTTGACGACATCACGGTGAACGCACGTTGGAAGCGTGTATTCGTCATCGCCATGCTGGCGTATCACCCGGCGTGATGGTATGAGGTGCCATTCGTTACACGTCTCGGTCACCTCTTGTTCGCATTGACGGCACTTTGAACAGTGGACGTTACATTTCAGATGTGTTACGACCCGTGCCTCTACCCTTCATTCGATCCCTGCAAAGCCCTACATTTCAGCAGGGTAATGCACGACCGAATGTTGCAGGTCTTGTACGGGCCTTTCTGGATACAGAAAATGTTCGACTGCTGCCCTGGCCAGCACATTCTCCAGATCTCTCACCAATTGAAAACGTCTGGTCAATGGTGGCCGAGGAACTGGCTCGTCACAATACGCCAGTCACTACTCTTGATGAACTGTGGTATCGTGTTGAAGCTGCATGGGCAGCTGTACCTGTACATGCCATCCAAGCTCTGACTCAATGCCCAAGCGTATGATGGCCGTTATTACGGCCAGAGGTGGTTGTCCTGGGTACTGATTTCTCAGGATCTATGCACCCAAATTGCGTGAAAATGTAATCACATGTGAGTTCTAGTATAATATATCTGTCCAATGAATACCCGTTATCATCTGCATTTCTTTATGGTGTAGCAATTTTAATGGCCAGTAGTGTATTTTGAAACTGTCTCAAAAATTGAGTGTTTCGATGCAGACACGCTGTACGTCTCGCAAAATGATTTTGATGAAAAAAATCAGAGAAATTAGAGTTCATGGTACGTTACTGCCAGTCGTTCTCTCCACATAGCATTTGGGGGTTGGAAAGGGCAGAGGGGAAAAGTTAGTGGTGCCAGCAGTACCCTCTGCCAAACACAGGTACAAGTTGCGCTAAGGTTACAGTCCACTATCCGTTCGATCAGCTGTACTGGCTAACCGTAGGGCCTATTGGCAGTGTGCTCGGCGACTGTAACTACTGCATGTGCGCGAGACAACTTTCAGCTTGCAGCCAGTGATTCACCGTGCGTTCTGCGCAGCCGAAGCCCGCCTGGCCTTGAACTGTCCGCTACCGCATAAACAAGAAGATAAGCTGCTTCATCCATGCACGGCGAGTCACCTGACAACCAGTACTCGAGGTAACAGTATCTTACCTGAGGATGGTGACCGCGTCGTCTGCTGCACGCTTCTGTTTGTACACTGATGTGCCAAAACATTTGACCACCTGCTTAATAGCTTGTTTATCCGTCTTTGGACCGAAATACATCACTGATTCTGCGTATCAGGGATCCGACAGTTTGCAGATGGGTTTGTGGAGGCACATGGCATTAGATGTCTATCCACAGGTCATTTAATTCGGTAAATAACGGACCTCTGATTTGCGTACGCGGTGATGGCGCCCATTAGCGACCCAGATGGGTCCTTAACATTTACACGAGGCGAATGTGGTCGCCGAAATATCAACGTGAGCTCACTGTAATCCTCCTCAAACCACTGTAGCACGGTTCTGTCTCCGAAACACGGACAGTTACGCTACTGGCCATTAAAATTGCTACACCACGAAGATGACGTGCTACAGATTCGAAGTTTAACCGACAGGAAGAAGATGCTGTGATATGCAAATGATTAGCTTTTCAGAGCATTCACACAAAGTTGGCGCCGGTGGCGGAACCTACAACGTGCTGGCGTGAGGAAAGTTTCCAACCGATTTCTCATACACAAACAGCAGTAGACCGGCGTTGCCTGGTGAAACGTTGTTGTGATGCCTCGTTTAAGGCGGGGAAACGCGTACCATCATGTTTCCGACTTTGATAAAGGTGGGACTGTGGCCTATCGCGATTGCGGTTAATCGTATCGCGACACTGCTGCTCGCGTTGGTCGAGATCTAATGACTGTTAGCAGAATATGGAATCGGTGGGTTCAGGAAGGTAATAGGGAATGCCGTGCTGGATCCCAACGGCCTCGTATCACTAGCAGTTGAGATGACAGGTATCTTATCCGCATGGCTGTAACGGATGCCGGCCGGTTGTGGCCGAGCGGTTCTAGGCGCTTCAGTCTGGAACCGCGCGACCGCTACGGTCGCAGGTTCGAATCCTGCCTCAGTCATGGATGTGTGTGATGTCCTTAGGTTAGTTAGGTTTAAGTAGTTCTAAGTTCTAGGGGACTGGTGACCTAAGATGTTAAGTCCCATAGTGCTCAGAGCCATTTTTTGACCCGTGGCTCTACCCTTCATTCGATCCCTGCGAAGCCCTACATTTGAGCAGGATAATGTACGACCGCATGTTGCAGGTCCTGTACGGGCCTTCCTGGATACAGAAAATATTCGACTGCTGCCCTGGCCAGCACATTCTCCAGATCTCTCACCAACTGAAAACGTCTCGTCAGTGGTGGCCGAGCAACTGGCTCGTCACAATACGCCAGTCACTACTCTTGATGAACTGTGGTATCGTGTTGAAGCTGCATGGGCAGCTGTACCTGTACACGCCATCCAAGTTTTGTTTGACTCAATGCCCAAGCGTATGATGGCCGTTATTACCTCCCGACGGGGTTGTCCTGGGTACTGATTTCTCAGGATCTATGCACCCAAATTGCGTGAAAATGTAATCACATGTGAGTTCTAGTATAATATATTTGTCCAATGAATACCCGTGCGGACCCCACATCGCACAGCAGTACTCCTGAATAGGGCGGACAAGCGTAGTGTAAGCAGTGTCTTTGGTAGACATGTTGCACCTTCTAAGTGTTCTGCCAATGAATCGCAGTCCTTGGTTTGCTCTACCCACAATATTATCTATGTGATCGTTGCAATATAGGTTATTTGTAATTGTAATCGCTAATTATTTAGTTGAATTTACAGCCCTCAGATTTGTGTGACTTACCGCGTAATCGAAATTTAGCTGATTTCTTTTAGTACTCACGTGAATAACTTCACACTTTTCTTTATTCAGGATCAATTGCCACTTTTCGCACCATGCAGATATCTTATCTTATCTAAATCATTTCCAAGTCGTTTTGATCTACTGATGACTTTACAAGACGGTAAATGACAGCATCATCTGCAAACAATCTAAGATGGCTACTCAGCTTGTCTCCTACGTCGTAAATATAGATCAGGAACAATAGAGGGCATGAAGTTGTCAGAGCTAACAGATAAGCAACCTTGCGTGAAATTACCGCAGAAATCAATGTGGGACGTAAGACGATCGTATCCGTCAGGACACTGCTGCGAATTTTAGTGTTAATGGGCTATGGCAGGAGATGAATGACTCGAGTGCCTTTGCTGACACCACGATATGGCCTGCAGCGCCTCTCCTTGCCTCGTGACCTCATCGGATGAACACTAGGCCACTGGAAAAAGGTTGTGTGCCGCGCGGGATTAGCCGAGCGGTCTGGGGCGTTGCAGTCATGGCCTGTGCGGCTGGTCCCGGCGGAGGTTCGAGTCCTCCCTCGGGCATGGGTGTGTGTGTTTGTCCTTAGGATACTTTAGGTTAAGTAGTGTGTAAGCTTAGGGACTGATGACCTTAGCAGTTAAGTCCCATAAGATTTCACAGACTTTTTTTTTTTCTTCAAAAATTTGGTGCGCGTTGTGTTTACGTGGAATGGACTGGATCCTGTGGTACAACTGTACCGATCATTGACTGGAAATGGTTTATGTTGGGCTACTTGGAGACCGTTTGTGACCATTCATAAACGTCATGTTTTCTGACAACATAGGAATTTTTATGGATGACAATGCACCATGTCACCGGACCACAATTGTTCCCAATTGGTTTGAGGAGTATTCTGGACAGTTAGAACGAATGAATTGGCCACCCAGATCGCCCGACGTGAATCCCATCGAACATTCATGTGACATAATCGAGAGGTGATTTAATGCAGAAAATTCTGCACTAGTTCCACTTTCACAGTTATGGAAGACTACAGAGGCAGAATGGCTCAATATGTCTGTCGGGGACTTCCAACGATTTGTTGAGTCAATGCACTTGGAGTGAGGTCCGACACGATATTTGGAGGTATTCCATGACGTTTGTCACCTCGGTATATACCATACCTCATTAAGATTTTTTGATATGGCCAACCCAGCAGTTGTTTAGGATAATCTGTTTGGGATCACCAAAAACTGCAGCACTGTGATGTTACCAAGATGCGCATAATCCTCCTAAAAGCTAAAGAAATATGGGGACCAAGACATCACACATCACGCACGTAAACAGAGACAAACAACGCGAAACTATTTAATTGCAAAAATAACATGAAACTAACTGAACAACAGCAGGAATTAGGGGTTTCTGGATAGGGACAAAGTAAATATATCACAGTCCTAATATGAAAACATACCAAAACAAATATTAATGTAAAAATGAACCAAACGAAAACCTCAGCACTCAGCAACACCACAATAAGAGAAAAATTTAAAAAAACGAATATCGGAAGTTTCTCCTCATATATATAGCTCAAACTAAGTGCGTCGTAGAAGTAAGCCACACATAACTCCAAGACCTGGTGCTGGAAATTTCACTTGACCCGTGCAGCTCAAACGAAGTCTATAGTATTTTCTTTATAAATCGTGAGGAGATCATTTTTACCACATGTTCATAAAATTTCAGTTGTCTTCACTGCCCAATGAAATTAAAGTGTTCCGTAAAGAAATAAAATTCTTGCGAACTTTTGTGCAGTGAGAGATCGTCTTGGAGCTGGATTCCAAATAGATTCCAAAACATCTGTCGTTCCATTTTCCTGGTAAAATTGTCAGTCATGGTAAATGATGATGTCTTACCTCAAATGTATGTAACGCTCCTGGGAGAACGATTGTTTCGTAGTGGTGCAGTTTGGAAACGGATATTGTGTTATATATCCAGGTGTCTTTGCAGCCTTTATACACTTTTCCTGCACGAGCGTTATAACTCACTTTATCACTGTCATTGTTCTCGATGATTTCACGTAAGTGTTTGAGATGTTCAGTGATGTTCCACCATTTCGTCGTCAGGAATCGTAGGTCTGCATGTATGGAGTCCCTATACTGTGTCTCCTCACTGCAGATTTGAAGGCCAGCAGTCTGAAGATGGTTTTTTAGGACGTGTGTCGTTTCACTGGTAGTCGTAGAGCTATCCCTAGGTCATTCGCAAAGGCGAGATCGAATCTTTTGGTTTGTTTAGTTTATTTTTACGTAAGAAAAATTTTAGTGAAAATAATGAGATAGTTGGTGCTTATTTGATATGTTCGGTAGCACGCGGCGTATTTTCGTCTCATCGCTAGCCGATAGCAAAAGTGAGTTCGATACCGCAGGTCACTGTCCAGGGTCAACACAGTGTCCTGTTGAAAGGAATAGCGCTACGGACGCTGCGAATTTACAACCGTCCAATGTTAACTTCCTGTCATGGCGAGCAGTTTCCTTTCCACACTAGCTTCAGGAACCTACGAACATACGGATTTGTTGCTGTTGTGGTCTTCAGTCTTGAGACTGGTTTGATGCAGCTCTCCATGCTACTCTATCCTGTGCAAGCTTCTTCATCTCCCCGTACCTACTGTAACCTACATTCTTCTGAATCTGTTTAGTGTATTCATCTCTTGGTCTCCCTCTACGATTTTTACCCTCCGCACTGCCCTCCAACACTAAGCTGGTGATCCCTTGATGCATTAGAATATGTCCTACCAACCGATCGATCCCTTTTTCTAGTCAAGTTGTGCCACAAATTTCTCATCTCCCCAATTCTATTAAATATCTCCTCATTAGTTACGTGATCTACCCATCTAGTCTTCAACATTCTTCTGTAGCACCACATTTCGGAAGCTTTTATTCTCTTTTTGCCTAAACTATTTGTCGTCCACGTTTCGCTTCCATACATGGCTACGCTCCATACAAATACTTTCAGAAAAGACTTCCTGGCACTTAAATCTACACTCGATGTTAGCAAATTTTTCTTCTTCAGAAACTCTTTCCTTGCCATTGCCAGCCTACATTTTATATCCTCTCTACTTCGACCATCATCAGTTATTTTGCTCCCCAAATAGCAGAACTCATTTACTACTTTAAGTGTCTCATTTCCTAATCTAATACCCTCAGCATCACCCTATTTAATTCGGCTACATTCCATTATCCTCGTTTTGCTTCTGTTGATGTTTATCTTATATCCTCCTTTCAAGAAACTGTCCACTCCGTTCAACTGCTCTTCCAGATCGTTTGCTGTCTCTGACAGAATTACAATGTCATCGGCAAACATCAAAGTTTTTATTTCTTCTCTATGGATTTTAATTCCTACTCCGAATTTTTCTTTTGTTTCCTTTACTGCTTGCTCAACATACAGATTGAATAACATCGGGGAGAGGCTACAACCCTGTCTCACTTCCTTCCCAACCACTTCTTCCCTTTCATGCCCCTCGACTATTATAACTGCCATCTGGGTTCTGTACAAATTTTAAATAGCCTTTCGCTCCCTGTATTTTACCCGTGCCACCTTGAGAATTTGAAAGAAAGTATTTCACTCGACATTGCTAAAAGCTTTCTCTAAGTTTACAAATGCTAAAAACGTAGGTTTGCCTTTCCTTAATCAATCTTCTGAGAGAAGTCGTAGGGTCAGTATTGCCTCACGCGTTCCAACATTTCTACGGAATCCAAACTGATCTTACCCTAGGTGGGCTTCTACCAGTTTTTCCATTCGTCTGTAAGAAACGGATAATGGAGGTCTAAAGTCAGTGTAGCTGTAATTTAGATACTGTATGAAAACACTGTGTCAATTGGTATTACATGTGCGAAACGGGGATTATTTGTTCACGAAACGTGTTTTATACTACAAAATCTAAACTTCTGGTTACGTCTTGCCTGTAGCACAATACATTATCAGTCCATCCAAAAGTGAAAAAGCCGGCCGCGGTGGCCGTGCGGTTCTGGCGCTGCACTCCGGAACCGCGTGACCGCTACGGTCGCAGGTTCGAATCCTGCCTCGGGCATGGGTGTGTGTGATGTCAGGTTAGTTAGGTTTAAGTAGTTCTAAGTTCTAGGGGACTTATGACCTAAGATGTTGAGTCCCATCGTGCTCAGAGCCATTTGAACCATTTTGAAAAGTGAAAAAAGTAATATATCAAGGAACAAGTTAAAAACAAGCAATAGACATGTTGATTGTAGACACACGGAATTAGTCACACTGATGACTAAGGCCTTTTTTGCCTCGACAAGAGGTAACATTTTTAATTCCTTCTCGCCTTTCTAACTACTGTTGATTCATGCAGTTGCAGACTGCTTTTCTAGTTCGTTTTATGTAACGGCTACACTGAGTCACCATTAGCAGGAAAACATCAGCTGCTACAGACGCTTTCCATGTAGCAAGGAATTAAAGGTTTGCTGCATAACTGCCGTGACAGAGACAGTTATGCTGCGATGTGGCATAGGAGTTTGACCATTCTTTATCAGGGACAGAATATCCTAAACTTTAACCTGACATTTTGTTCACAATTGAATAAGACTCTCACAGAGCTCATTAAGTTGCAATGAGTGGTACCATCATTTGCAGTTGGAAATCACCACAAGATTAAAAAAGATGAATATTTTGAACATTGTGGAGGTGTAGGCTTCCGAGGTCATTGTCAGCTTCAATAACTATGGGAAACGGTTTATTGAAAATTTCGAGCATCATATCTGGTTTTTGCTATTTAGTGGATCACCCAGAAATTTTCAGACTGTAGAGAGTAGAAATCACCTGTAGAAAACGTATTTTTCACGCATCATGGGATGAATCACGTCTTTCTACATAGATTGTGTGTTTTCATAGACGCTGGTGCTGCTACCTTTAAAAACAGCAAACAAACGTCTGTGATGTGTTTGCAGTGAATTTTGTTCGTCTAGGGTTACGTTGAGACAATAGCGCATGAAATACCCGTAGATATTACAACACCTACATCTACTTGTGCTCTCAGCAAAGCACCGAGTAGTGCATGACAGAGGGTACTTCCCATTGTACCACTTATTAGAGGTGGTGAGATATTAGTCGAATCTTGTTCTCACGATCCCTACAGGAGTGGTAAGTAGGGGGCTGCAGTGTATTCCTAGCGTGATCATTTAAAGCCGGTTCTTGAAAGTTTTGGAGTAGGCTTTCTAAGGATACTTCACGTCCGTCTTTAAGAGTCTACCAGTCCAGTCTCTTCAGCATCTCTGTAACTCTCTTAAACACTGATCTCACTGCACAGTATTTAAAATAACCACATACAACATGTACACTTCTGCACATAACATGCCATTATGTATCTATGAGAAAGATATTGACATCTGCTAAACCAGCACTAAGCTTCTGAAGATAAATTAATTTCTCGAAACCGATAAAGCATAATAAAATTTATTTGCAACTGATGACTGAATTTTATCCTGGAAAATAATACTGCAATTGGCTGAAATTATAGCCACGAATAAAATAATGACACTAATAATACTTCACTCATCTTTTCAGTGGTACAAGGATTTAATTGGGTCAGTTCTCCTGGGTTTTCCTTTGCAAAGGAACATTTGAAAACGGAGTTAAGCATTTCTACATATGCTTGGCTAGTCTCAGTTTCAGTACTTGTCTCATCAGCGAGTGACTGGACGTAAAGTTTGGTGCCACCAACAACCTTTACATGCTACCAGAATTTCTCTGGTTTTTGTGAAAGATGATTTCACAATATACACTCCTGGAAATGGAAAAAAGAACACATTGACACCGGTGTGTCAGACCCACCATACTTGCTCCGGACACTGCGAGAGGGCTGTACAAGCAATGATCACACGCACGGCACAGCGGACACACCAGGAACCGCGGTGTTGGCCGTCGAATGGCGCTAGCTGCGCAGCATTTGTGCACCGCCGCCGTCAGTGTCAGCCAGTTTGCTGTGGCATACGGAGCTCCATCGCAGTCTTTAACACTGGTAGCATGCCGCGACAGCGTGGACGTGAACCGTATGTGCAGTTGACGGACTTTGAGCGAGGGCGTATAGTGGGCATGCGGGAGGCCGGGTGGACGTACCGCCGAATTGCTCAACACGTGGGGCGTGAGGTCTCCACAGTACATCGATGTTGTCGCCAGTGGTCGGCGGAAGGTGCACGTGCCCGTCGACCTGGGACCGGACCGCAGCGACGCACGGATGCACGCCAAGACCGTAGGATCCTACGCAGTGCCGTAGGGGACCGCACCGCCACTTCCCAGCAAATTAGGGACACTGTTGCTCCTGGGGTATCGGCGAGGATCATTCGCAACCGTCTCCATGAAGCTGGGCTACGGTCCCGCACACCGTTAGGCCGTCTTCCGCTCACGCCCCAACATCGTGCAGCCCGCCTCCAGTGGTGTCGCGACAGGCGTGAATGGAGGGACGAATGGAGACGTGTCGTCTTCAGCGATGAGAGTCGCTTCTGCCTTGGTGCCAATGATGGTCGTATGCGTGTTTGGCGCCGTGCAGGTGAGCGCCACAATCAGGACTGCATACGACCGAGGCACACAGGGCCAACACCCGGCATCATGGTGTGGGGAGCGATCTCCTACACTGGCCGTACACCACTGGTGATCGTCGAGGGGACACTGAAAAGTGCACGGTACATCCAAACCGTCATCGAACCCATCGTTCTACCATTCCTAGACCGTCAAGGGAACTTGCTGTTCCAACAGGACAATGCACGTCCGCATGTATCCCGTGCCACCCAACGTGCTCTAGAAGGTGTAAGTCAACTACCCTGGCCAGCAAGATCTCCGGATCTGTCCCCCATTGAGCATGTTTGTGACTGGATGAAGCGTCGTCTCACGCGGTCTGCACGTCCAGCACGAACGCTGGTCCAACTGAGGCGCCAGGTGGAAATGGCATGGCAAGCCGTTCCACAGGACTACATCCAGCATCTCTACGATCGTCTCCATGGGAGAATAGCAGCCTGCATTGCTGCGAAAGGTGGATATACACTGTACTAGTGCCGACATTGTGCATGCTCTGTTGCCTGTGTCTATGTGCCTGTGGTTCTGTCAGTGTGATCATGTGATGTATCTGACCCCAGGAATGTGTCAATAAAGTTTCCCCTTCCTGGGACAATGAATTCACGGTGTTCTTATTTCAATTTCCAGGAGTGTACATTGAAGGGGAAGCAGTCATTAGGGTTCTGGTTGCCTCGCTGTACAATGGAGAACAGGGAAATCTGAGGCAGTTTGGCAACTTTTATGTGCCACTGCGTGCGTGCATTGAGACTGCCGCTTGCAACCTCTTACAGGTCTCATGAACCTAAGTCGATGATATAAGAAGTAACTTATCTTAAAATGGACTTAACTTTGAGATGCATGTGAACATTTTTAAATCCTATTATTAGGGAATGTATCCATTGGAGAACAATAAGCAGTTGATTTTCGAGCTTTCTTACGGTTCTTCTTATTTTCTCAATGTTTCTTCGTTTTCTCTCCGATGGCTTTCTTTTGTTTCTTCGGTTCACTGTGGTCGGTATCGTTTTGGTTTAGCCACTGGAGTAAATTTTAATTTATCAATTTTGCTTCTGAATGTATTCCCGTCTGACGTGTTTGTTACGTCAACTTTTGCTTTTATCAAATCCTTCTTAATTTCAATTACCCAGAAGTAATGTCACATATGTCACATAGTCCAATAGACGTTTAGTTAGTCTGTTTTCAGGTAATCTGTGTAGGTGCCCTTAGAACGTCATGCGTCTCTTTCTGATGTCAGTTTCGACGTTTCATACTCTTTCTGTTGTCTCGATGGTTTGCAGTTTGCATCCGTCTTGTATGTATCGTAGTCCCAGAATTTTTCTAATGATCTTTCTCTCTACTTCCTTAATGTCTTGTAAAATCTAGTTTTAGATTCAGTCAGAATGTTTCACTTGCATGTGTGGCCGTCGGTTTGGTTACTTTGTTGTAGTGTCTGATTTTAGTGCATTTTGACATACTTTTTTATTATACAAATTTCTAATAGGACTGGTCGCTTTCTTGATTTTCTGCATTCTGTTTTTTTTTGTGCTATTTTTCGAGTGCTATTGATTCCATACTTTCAAAGTTTTTGATTCTGTTGATTTCATCATAATTTAATCGTATTTATTAAGAACGTTGGATCCTTCTAATAATTTGATGTGTTTATCTTTAATTATGAATGACCACGTAATGTTAAACAGGATAAAAATTGTGTTTTTAAATGGCTGTGTCGTTTTCAGCAAAAAGTCAATAAGAAACTTATCAGTCACAACTATTCATTTCTGATTATTAGTTTCTTATCTCAAAGCGCTTATTCTACGATCCTCCGTTGTCGTGGATTCAGCCCGAAGACTGGTTTGGTTCGGCCTCCATGTTAATCTATCCACACGAACATTTTTACTGTATTCAGTTCTTGAACTACCTCTATAACATTGTCACGTTGTAAGCACAGTGAAGTCGATATTCGAAAGCAGGGTCATCAATGAAATACATCACTTTGCACTGAAAGCATACTTTTCACGAACACCATTGTACAGCCAGAACAGAGCTGAACTCCTAGACGTAGAGTGTTGCTAAACATCGGATGTTCTGCATTATACAAACATTACAAACACAAGAAACTCCTAGACCTTCCAGAAGTGATAACAAATAACTGCCAGTTGTAATGTTGCTACTTTAATTTGCTATGACAGGGGTACAGATATTCAATAATAGCGGGTTAAAAGCTGTGAGCTGTCTGGATTCCCAAACAGACTAACATTAATTATAATCTTTTGATAGTCATACAACAACCGGTAATATATATATATATATATATATATATATATATATATATATATATATATATAAAGGAGAATTTAAATAAAAAGAAAGAAATCAGTTTATATTTGGAAATTTATTTTAAGATTGGTCATTGAAATTTCAGCATGTTAAACGTGAGTTATAACTGAGCTGGTGCCTTATTTAGGATTGTGAAAATGTGAGATTGTAATCTTACGGAACACAAAAAATATGGAGCCAAGATTGGGAGACTCCATACAAGACTGCATTCATAAAATAACACACGAAGAACGTTGAAAGATAAGCAAGAGGAAATTAACCACAACCAACCGATTCAGTTTTCACCCAAAGAAATTACGTTCGTAGCACAATCCTGTCCGTCATGTTATTACCACACACTGGTATACTAAATTCATACTAACTCTCTGTGAAATCTTCCCAAAAAGAATAGCTGAGGGCTACTTTGATGATTACACCACATGCTTCACGTGGTCAACTTGGTTTACACAAAGCGTATAACTCCACAATAATTTTGATAATTAAAATAAATTAGATCGAAAAGCAATTTACAAAAGAAAAACCTCGAACTGGTTACTTACGTCTTACTATTAACCTAATGGGTTAAACAGTTATATAACCACGTGGTACTGGTTTCGCAAAGTACACCCCACGTGGGTTGAACACAAAGAAAAGTTGCTATATTGAAAAATATTGTCAAGACGAGACGTTATAATCACACAAGCATTCGCATTTAAGATTGATCTTAGTTACAGTTACTGATCAACACGTGGTTCCACTTTACTCACAAAGTAGTGACAAATCAACTACCGGAAAATAATCTGAACTTCACACGAGAATTACACTGCGCTGCAATTTAAGATAACATTAGATATTTTAGAGCTAAACCTGAAATAAAGGTGATTAAATTTTCAGTTAGGCTGAACTTAAGAAATCCATTGTCCTATGGACTTAGCAGACACGCGCTTAGCCGGAGATCTTACCACTTCAGACGCTCGCCACGGACAGACTGCCCTGTGCTCCTACCGAGCGTGCTTCCTGAGGGTGGCTCACAGATACAAACGGAAGTGGCCAGAGGGGCAGCTTCCTATACCAACATGACAACGGACGGCCAGGACCATGCTAAGAATGGAAACCTCTCTGCCTTTAGAAAGCGTAGCTACCTGTTCCGACGTTGGTCCTACTGTTCTCTAGCAGACAGGCTTGTCTGCTACCCTCAAGCATGCAACTAGAAACACATTTGCTCATTCATCCTCTCACACAGAAGGGAAGGGGGAGACAGTATCTTATCATATACAGTATATAAAAGAAAGCAGATGTAGATTCCGTATGAGACTGTGTGACATGAATTACATATAAACTGTGTTTTAAAGTGTAGTAGTGTGACAGATCGTTCTTGTTTATGTGTAAAAGTAACACGTTCCACTACTCAGTCTCCTCCCAGATAGTCAGAAACGCCACAGTAAATTTAGAAGAGGAATTTATGCCGTAAATGACAACAGATTTAAGAAATTAAACATGAAAGGAATCCAACAGAGACCTTTCACAGTGTTGGGGTTTGAACTGGTGACCCGCGACACGCCAGCCACACTGCAGGCAGGCACAGCTCGCGGCAACGTCCACCTCCCTCACTTCCTTCGATCGCCAAACTAACTGCTCGAATCCTCAGAACGTGTCCTATAGATCTGTCCACTCTCTTAGGCAAGTTGTGCCATATAATTCCTTTCTCCCCAATTAGAGCAGCATCTCGCCAATGACGTTGTTGTAGTCATCAATCTGAATACTGATTTGATGCAGCTCTCCATGCTAGACTGTCTTGTCTAAGTGGTTTCACTATCCGTATAACTACTGCACCATGCTTTCATTTGAACCTGCTCACTGTATCCAAGGCCTGCTTTCCGCCTGCAATTTTCGCCCAGCCCTCTCCCTCCACAACACCCCTCCATTACCAAATTAGTTATTCCTTGTAAATTCGACTGAGTACGTCTTCATCAGTTATCCGAACTACTCATCTGATCTTCAGCATCCAGTACAAGCACCAGATATAGCTCACTGAAACAATTTACAATTGTAAACTAAGCACGTGTATATCCTATTTGGAGATAAATAAATTGGACAAAAGCGCCATTTAAAATGATTCACAAGCAAAGATGAGCCATATATTCTTATAAGGTCATCATGTAGGCGAAAGTCGATATTAGCTGCAGCAAAAATGAACGCTTTCAATCATCACTGTACTTCGTTAGCTATTGTAAAGATGGGCAACTGACGGTTTTGGGGTAGCTCTTACAGCTACAACTATCGTTGTACGTGACAGCAAAGAGAAATGTTTGATGCTAAGCTACTTCTCTGTTGCGTAAACTGAGCTATGAGTACCTCAGAGCTGCTTCAGATGTAGGTAGCCTCGGGAAATCCCACAAACATGGAATTTCAGACCAGTATTTATCGTAGATTTTCACGGTGATGAAATACAAGCAATTATTTTGTTGCTAACAATGTAATAATCGTCTTTAAGTAAAGGAGTTGACATTCACTGTTGTGTCGCTACAAAGACTTTATAAAGGATGTTATAGGCACATTTACATCAGAAAATGTGATATAGAAGGACAAGTAAACAAATCTAAAAAAGTTAAAAGACAGGCAAAGCAGTCGTTGAGTAACAGCGAAAATTAAAAAAAATATGTCTAGAAACGAAACGAAGAGAACATCAGAGAATTATTTTCCTTCTGAAATCAGTTTGTTTAGTCATCAAGTATTTGTGCTTATTTATATGACGACTGTCAATTTCTGTTTATTCCAAGATGCTCAATAGTAAACTTTCAGAGCTATGTGCAGGATTTCTAATTTGATTTCTAATCCCTCCACAGAAAGTTTGTTACGTGAAATATGTACCCTGAGACAGATTTCCCCTTGTTGCTCCTGAGGTATTTTACTCAAATTTTGTCTTTAAAATAATTCTAATCTGTCCCACATATTGTTTCTCACAGTCACTACATTTGATACAAGGTAATCAGATTATAACATTTGTTCTACCATGTGTACTGAAAAGAGTTGTTGGTCTAAAAACTTACAGTTATATTACCTCGCTGTAAAACCTGACTGCTTCTCCAATATGTTGTTCATATACATAATGTTAACATACTTGGAGGTTTCATTTACTTCATGCGCTATATTAACTCATGCTGATTTAAGTTTTACTGTTCTTTATACGAAATCAATTCTTCTGTTCTGTAATTTTTTGCTATTGCAATTTGTTTTAAGATTAATATTTCTTTGACAACCGCTTCTGGCCTTCTAGGTAAGTCTACTATTCTAGGTGTCACTGAAGTAATAATGCATTTTTACATTTTTGTGGGTGGATAGATTAATCATTCATTTTGTCAGTATTGAAGGTTTCGTTGGTAGACTAACCATAGGTTTATTGTTATTGTTCAAAAAACGGTTCAAATGGCTCTGAGCACTATGGGACTTAACGTCTGAAGTCATCAGTCCCCTAGAACTTAGAACTACTTAAACCTATCTAACCTAAGGACATCACACACATACATGCCCGAGGCAGGATTTGAACCTGCGACCGTAGCGGTCGCGCGGTTCCAGACTGTAGCGCCTAGAACCGCTTGGCCACACCAGCCGGCTATTGTTATTGTTTCTTTGATATTTTAAGTCCAGTGAACTAACACTAGCATCATCTTTGCTACTGGCCTGAGATTTCACACATACTAGTCACTTCCGAGCTTCCTTTTCGACATATTTATTTTTGCCTTTGTGCAGCAGAGCGATATCCTCTCTGTATAGTATATTTAGTCTTTATTTTCTGGATATTCTGAAAACTATTTGCATTCAATATGTTTTACTGAAATATAAGCAATTGCTTATGTAAGGAAATTTTACATTGCAAGCCCATCCTTGTGACGATATAACTGACGAGCCAAAACATTATGCACACCTTCTTAATAGCTTGTTGGTCCACCTTTGGGACGCAATACGGCAGCGTTTCTGCATGACATGAATTCGGCAAGTCCTTAGTAGGTTTTCGAAGATACGTGGTACCATATGTCAATACACAGGTTATGCAGTTCCTGTAATGTACGGGCTGGTGATTTGTCGGTGCCGAGTTGACTCTCGATAGCGCCCTAGACTCCTTCTTTTTAGTTCATATCAGATGAATCTGATGGTCACGACATCGGCGTGCGTTCACTGTCGTGCTCCTCAAATCACTGTAGCACGATTCTGGGCTTGCAAAATGGACAGTTATCCTGCTGGAAGGTGAGTCGCCACCGTAGAAGAAATCACCCTTTAAGGATGCAGGTAGCTGCAATAATGTTCGTGTAGATCGCAGCTGTCACGAGGCCTTCCATTACTACAACAGGTCTCATGGAAGCCCACGTAAGTATCCTTCCTAGCGTTACTTTGCTCCCAATGCCCTTCAACCCTTCGTCCAGATAACGACGTACCTGGACACGACCATCGACCTGGTGTTAACAAATAACGTGATTTTTCTATCCAAGCGACACTTTCCATTGGTTTAAGTCCAGCCTCGATGATCCCGTGTCTACTACAGTAGCAACTGACTTTATAGCTGGGTCAGTTGAGAGGCACCCACATGCCTTGCTCATACTGTGGCATCAAGCAGTCAGGCCTGCAAGATGAGTGGTTTGCCAAGCGAGTGGCTTTATTCTTATTTATCGAGTAACATCAATGACTGATTATGAGCTCTAGTACCCACAATCAAGCTACAAATTATTCTCCTGTTTGAATATTACGCATTGGAAACGGATAACGCAATCTGACTATTAGTAATTTACAAAACTCTGATTGTTCACTACGCTCTGGCAATACCAAATTTTCTTTCTTACCCAACGGCTTTGATCAACACGTGGCCATCGCGCTGAATATGAAGGGCGCACACATTATAAATTCTAGATATCATGACTACACACTATTCGAAGAACAAGGCCACCAATCTTTTTCTTTTCACTATCTTTTTTATTCCGATAAATTCTATTATGATTCAAAGATAACCGTAACACCATTCCTTTTTATACAACAATTACACATGAGAAACTCTGCCCAGTGGGCAAGGCTTTACATTGGTGATTCTCTATCTTATGGTCTCGTAATTACCTAACGCTACAGTGCACTTTCTGGATAGGACGTTGGATTTTTTGCTATATCCCACACTTCGACTCTCACACCCATCATCACGGAAATTTCCTCCAGACCGAGCGGTACAAAAAGGAATATGCATAACCCACTGCCTCTGAACCTATCTTGCTACTCTCCCATGCAAACCACACATACTTGAATTACATGAAATACATCACACTGGTAACATACAATACATCACAAAGAATAGTTACAACGTTAGAATCACTTCACTTTCAGCTTTCCCATTTCAATTAGTATTCATCCCAGTTTCCACGACACGGCCCCACTTCGTAACTTTTCTTTCCTACTACGAACTCTGGAGGATATATGCACGTCTTCCTGTGCAATGCAAGCCAAGTGGCGTTGCTGGATAGACGGCTGACTCACCTTACTTCTCTCTCAGAGTATTAGAGTTTGAATCAAGCGTCACACAGAAACATAACACGCAAAGTAATATTAAGGACATATTCGTCACACACACGAGTTCTCAACTGATACCATGGACGAGTACTTCTCTTTATCCTTTGTCTCATACACAGATTGAGACTCACACAATACTCACCACCTGGAAGTACTCGCCTCTAATTTCAAGTCCTGCACACGCTATTTCTTAACTATTTCAACTTATAGTACACACGCTAGTAATTCAGCTTAACTTAAGCACACGGAAGTATTTCAACTTATTGCTACATGTGGCTTCATTGTGACCGTTGGTCACTTCCGAAGATTACTATGATCCCATTAATATTACCTGCCTGGCATTTAATTCTCCCCACAAAAGTTCCTGAAATAGAGAAAAAATTATTCCGAACTACTCTTAAATATTTCACATGCATACCATTCTCTCCACTCTTTTGCCTTTACAGAGCACACCTAAGACAGATCTTACCAACACTAGATCCAGCGCCAGAGTGCTGAAACATGGCCGTTCTTCAGGTCATCTCACACCTCTGCCGAGGTGGGGGAGCACCATGCTACCGTATTGGTCAGCCACATTTCAGGCGCTCAAAGCTTAGGTAAATTTCATCTCTTTGGTTCCACCAATGGTGACGAAAGGACGTCTCAAAGATGATCATATGTTTCACATTCACTATCTGCGGTTAGCAGACGACCATACATTCATTCATTTCACAGATCTCACCAAACTGGATGTAGGGATTTATTTTGTGGGAGTGCACATGTGATCAATTAAATAAATAAACTGTCCTTCTTTCCTACACTGGTATCCGGCTTCGGTTTATTAAGTGAAACTGAATTATTATTACAAAAAATATGTTGTTCTGACAAGAATAACAAAGAATGTTGTACCTATTTTCAATGTCGGGCGGTACTGTACTCTTTCACAATATGGGAAAACGTATGGCTCATCTGATGCAGAGCCTCCTGTTCAACAATGTACACTGAATGGTGCGCTACAAAACACTCACCATTGCACCAGAATTGTAAGGTGTCGTCAGAACTCCCAGAGATCGCCACGTTTCCTCCTTTACAGAGCGGGCAATCTTCCCAGCTGTGTTCTGTGACGAGGCCTACTCGCCTACTCGTCGTTCCACAGCTCTGCAAATACTTTTCATAGATGCTCAAGATTATAGTGCACGAACACCTGTCCAGGTTCACAGTTTTTGATACATTCGTCCCCAGGCGACGGGTCAGAACAATCTGAACTTTTTCAAGGTCGATTATATTAGATTATTTCCCCATCTGCGGCCCATACCATCCCTAGAATGATTCTCCATTCGCCTTGTAACCTCCAAACAGTAAAAATATTTATATCATTCACATTCAGTGTAACCTCCCAACAGTTTATTAATCCGTAACCTCGCAATAATAACGTGACTAACCTTCCAATAAAAAATGTGACTCATATATAACCTTTAATAATTAACTGACTGTGAATCTAAACTGGTAAATTTGGACGTCTGCAGTGCTGCGTCATGGCCCTGAAAGATTATTCTGAATAAATTGAAAATTCTTACCTCAATGAAGTCGCCGGATAACGCATATATATCTGCTCCTTTAAGAAATTTTTCTGGCACAGCCCAGTGCAATGCTGGCCGCTAGGTGTGTCATGCATAAAGAGAAACAACTGATTTTTTTTTTTACGATAATCGGGATGACCATGGATAGGAGAAATTAGTAAAATCTTTAAATTCAGATGAATGAACGTCAAAAGTTAATTTTATAAGAAAGATTATTATTAAAAGATTTTTAAAAACATTTACATGGGACTTGATGTAACAATAGTACAAATTTAGTTGTAACAAATTACATATGCGCGCGGCTGCTTTTACCTTATACTACATCGCTCAGGCACCGCCATCGCCCCCCACGACCGGTCCCACCAACTCCATACACCCGACTGCTAGCTCCTACTTACTCCTACTGCTGGAACTACAGATACTACTGTTGCCAGCACTGCTCTCTGGTCTGCGATTCTCTTATAGCTTACATATCGCAGGCAGCACGTGAGCAATCCATCGAAATTACATCTGCTCGAGTGCACTAGCAATAAATTCCTTAGTCATGGACCTCTTACAGTCTCTGCTCCGCTTATACACGTTTCCTACCGCGTCACGTGACCACCAACGTCACCAGGCGGCATTCAGTCTCGCGGTGGGGACTGATCATAATGTTTTCGCTGACCAAGGTATTATGCACATAACCTGGACTAAGAGTAAACGAAAGAAACACGGAAGTATTAGGGAGCTACAGAAAGAAGATTAACAACAAACTAAACATCAAGACTGAAGACCATGTTGTAGGTGACATGAAGCGATTCTGAAGAGAAACTAAGCATTTGTGCTGTAGTGTTAAAGGAGGATGCTGGTAGTAAAGTTGACTGATAAGACTGAAAATGAAGAGGTTCTCTGCAGAATCGGAGATGAAAGAAATTGGTCGGAAACACTAACTGGAAGGAAGAAAATAGTGACAGGACGTTTTGAGACATAGTGGAATAAATTGCTTGGAGTTTCAGGCAGCATCCATTTTTCATGTAACTTTATTTATGGTATAATTCGCTAAGAGTTTTCATCCATCTTCAGTTATTAGGGTGGTACACTTACATCTTCATCATTACTGAGTTTATATCGGCTGCAACTACCCTGTACAAAATACTGTATGGCTCAGGAAATAAAGTAGTTAGACGCAACTTGTCTTTTGGGCAGGACAATTTCATGGCAAAAATGTAATACAAAAAGTGTCTGTTTGCTGTATTGTTTTCGGGTAATTTGATCTACTGCCATGAACACCATATCTATTACCATGGATAAATTAATCAGGAAATAACTTGTGTGATACTTGAGGTACCTATAGAGAACAAAAACGTTTGAAGGCACGGATTGGAATATCTCCAACATATAGTTGAGGACGCTGAGTGTTTCCTCCATTCTGAGTTGCAGATATTATGACAGGAGAGCAAAATCATGGTGGGTCACATCATATCTTTCAGAAGACTTATCAGAGGTACTACAAGGACTACTTGGGAAGTAACGTCCGATATGTTCTGAAATGGAAACTATGGTGAATATCCGATGAAACTTTGCACAGATTTGTTGCACAGTGTCTCCAGTACGCCTGTCGATTGCGTCACGACGCTCTTCTCAGTTCTGAGCACACAGTGAGCACGTAAAGACGCCCAGAACAATAGTGTATCCTGCCAAGTACGGGTGCCCGCTGTATAGCTTCGCCTGATTTCATGCTGCCCCACATAACTCACGTGTCATGCATTTCTTTCCTCATTACAATTCTCGGCCTCACACTTTAGGAGTCCCCGGAAGTGTTTCCGATGAGATTTCTTTAATCACCCACCCTGCAGCCCGCGTCTTGACTCCCTCTGATGTTCATTTCAGCTCATCTGAACCACTGGCTATGAAGACAACATTTTGGCACAGGCAACGAACTGCAGACCAGCGTCTAGAAGTGGCGGAAAGCACGTGTGGCCGCCTTCTACGACAGATGACTCAGTCGGAGTGACGACTATGTAGGGAAGTAGCTGTAAGGTGTAGCAAACTGTTGGAAATAAAACATGTTTCAGTTTTACTGAGGTTTCCGTTTCGAGATCGATCGAGCCTTACTTTCCGAGTAGCCCTCGTACTACCGTTGGTGATACGACGTAGTTTATCGTTAGACTCTACGCATCGCCAAATCCCTGGAATATATGAAACTCAGCGCGCCTTTTCCGAAAGGAGTCACTGTCTCGCTGTTCCGTTTAAGAACGCCCAAATACTGCCCGTCACTTGCCTTGACGCAAGGCAGTAGCTGGGATGGCGGTTATCTCTGAAGCAACCGGTTTTCGGTTTTTCCAAGCCAGTTTACCTCGACTGTTAATACCACTCAAAATAACCGGTTTCTGAAACAACAGATTTTCGGTTTTCATTCCTTTTATTTCCTGTAATAAACGTAGAACTCAAACAAAGATTGAGAAAATTTGACGCTAATTTTCTAGAAACGTAGAGTCAAAATATTAAATGAAATGGCCAAATTAAAGAAAACTGTGTCTGTCCACTGTTCGCTGCTTTCCTCGAAAAGTGATACGTGGCTGAATACTACAAAAAAATCACTGTTACTCTCCTACTGATTCTAATTTTTTGAAACTCTGTTCAAAACTCATGTTGTAATCAGGGATCATACCACCATTTGTAAATTGCAAGTGGTCAATGCTAAAGTGTTAAAATTGAGGTTGAAGAACTTCGTTTTGCGTATTAATTTGTCCGTTTTGAAAGGCAACGAGCAGATAAAGGCATACTACGTAGACACAGGCAGCAGATCATGTACGGTCTATTTTTAATGTATACTATGAATGAACTGTACTTATGTCTTTAATTCATTAATATTGCCATAATTTCCTTCCTGTTTTATTATTTCGTAGAAATGGCAGACAAATCCTTAATCTCGTGAAGCAAATGAAGTATTGCACTTCATTACTGTGTCACGTGGTAAAAATGTTTCCACACTAGGGTTGGTGCCATTCGGCGATGCAACGAATGTTGAGCGACGACAGCGGGGAACTGCAGTATAGACCAGGTGTGGGTATGTCTTGCACACTGCACAAACACGTGTACCTTAAGCCAGGACAACTCGGACATTATTGTCTCAACAATACTGTACCAGTTCTTATGTCATGTGTCTGTTGTTCGTTTCTGTCGGCGTTGTTACATATAGTGGACTCGCATTCGGGAGGACGACGGTTCAATCCCGCGCCGGGCCATCCTGATTTAGGTTTTCCGTAATTTCCCTAAATGGCTCAGGCAAATGCTGGGATGGTTCCTTTGAAAGGGCACGGCCGACTTCCTTCCCTGTCGTTCCTTAATCCGATGAGACCGATAACCTTGCTGTTTGGTCTCTTCCCCCAAACAATCCAATCCAATCCTTGTTTCATAGATCATGAATACGACATTTCGTAATGATGTGGAACGTGTCACTTTAACAAAAGTTTTCTTTACACGAAGTAATTGATTGATTAATTTTTTTGCAGTTACTACTTCATATCTAAAAATTCATCTATTGAGTAGGAGTTGTAATTCAGAAATTCATTTAATTTGCTTTTAAATTTTGGTTGGCTATCTGTCAGACTTTTTATGTGATTTGTCAGATGACCAAAGATTTTTGTGGCAGCATAATTCACCCCTTACTGTGCCAAAGTGAGATTTAATCCAGAATAGTGAAGATCATCCTTTCTTCTAGTGTTGTAACTATTGCACTTCGCTGTTATTTTTGAACTGAGATTATTAAAATATTATTTATCGCTTTTGCCATTTTCTATAATAGCGCACTGTTTCAAACCAGTGTAAATTTTACAAACAAAAATTACTCTTCTTTAAAAAATGTTTATTTAGAAACACTAATTTGTAGCACTCCCTATGACTAATTGATATTTCGATTTTTAACTCTGTTATTAATAAAAATAAAAAATATTGTTATAACCGAGACCAAACATACCGAAAAACACCGATTATTCAAAACTAAAATACCGATATCCGTTTTAACCGGCCGGTTTTTTCCATTCCTAGGCGAGGGCAGCAGTCATTCACGATAGTATGCAGTCAAGTCCTGGATGTCCACAAGGTGGAGAGCGGGAAAGGCGAGAGAGGGCACTAGCCTTCCCCAACCCCTCCCTCCATTCTTGGAGTCTGGAGTAGAGAGCTTTTTCCTTACAGAATTCTGATACACTTCTACAAATGAGTCCCAGCGATTCCAGGGCAATTCTCGTTTAGTCAGCTGTAGCATTACGTGGGTAATAACAATGAGAAATCATTACAGGTTTAGCAATTGCTGTGTCATTTATATAAAAAATGGGAATTTTAGAGGCTTGGTTACTTCCCTACCACCCCTCCCGCCCACTACCACCATTGTATGGATTTTGAAGGACCCCCATTATTGGAGTTCCACAAAAAAAAACATTGATAATTTGCAGTTGTCGATGAAATACGAGATTGGAAGATTTCTGTCGAATGGTACATGTACATTTGCATCTATACTCCGCAAGACACGACACGGCGCGTGGCGGAGTGTATCTTGTACCCGTACTGGTCATTTCTTTTACAGTTGAAACTTGCAGACGGACGGGGGAAAAAGCGACTGTCAATATGACTCCGTAAGAGCTCTAATTTCTCTTATCGTGTCTTCCCAGCCATTACACGAAACGTATGTTGACGGCAGTAGAATCGTTCCGCAGTCAGCCGCAAATGCCAGTTCGGTAAATTTTCTCAATAGTTCCACTTTTTTTTTACAACAGATCTGAAGATGGCGGAAGCGGAAACCAGTAATAAAGTGTAAAGAAATCTGTGTGATCAAGACGGACTTGTGAAAATAAAAGTGCCAAAATTAAAATGATTCCGGACTTATTTACAGACTTCATGTATTCAGTTGATTTATCAATAGAGTTTCGCGAAAAGGATGTCGTCTACCCAGCTGAGGCAACAGTGGATGATTAATCAGTTTATTCGCTTAGGGTGCGGGTAACTACACACGAAATCAGTGGATAAATACGTGTTGTCATTCTTAGCCAGTACCACCCGTTGGTGGGTTGCATTATTACTCGCACAATTACTGCAGCAACGTTGGACTTATATAAAGTGATAGTTCAGTCTGGAAAAGCAATGCCTCGATGGCACACTTCACTGTGAAAATGAATCTGAATTTAACTGTTATTGTGAGCATGGTTGCGTGTAAGCGCTGTTAGGAGCTGTGCTACTTACGAAATCAGTAATCAAAGTAAATGTTGTGAAGTGCTCTTGTTTCAAAAACTGGTGAAAGACTGAAAAGACACTCGCAGTCATGTAATGCCTCTGGTTTCTCTAGTGGACTGCAGTGTCTAAGTCTGTCGTTGTCGACCCGTTTTGCAAGAGTTATCTCTATCCGCGCGGGTTTCCCGCTGTATAGTTAGCAGCTTCCGTCGACTCAGAGCGTGGCGTGATCACGTAGCCGCCTGTGACTCACGGCATCGGTTGAAGAGTTCCCTCTTCTCTTCTTGCTCCTGTGCATAATCTCGTAGCAGACCGGCTCACTCCACATCCGCTCTTTAAAACACGCAGAGGAAGTTCTCTGCGTCATGTGACGGTAGAAATGCTTGTTGCTGCAACAGCTTAGAATATAAACTTATATCGCGAAAGGCACTTGCTACACTCTTTTTTTTTGTACTTCCTCACTTACAGTACGCACAGTTTTATATTTGTTTGCTTTACTTACTGATCTATAACACCTTATATTTGTGAAGCAGTAATATCAGAAAATGAGTCCGCCTTGACGCAAAACACTGTGTTGGTCGTTTATTTCTTTATCATCCCAAACTAGTTTCGGCGACAAATATCACATCATCAGTGGGTTTTTTTAATCTAAAACATGCAGAAAATAGCATGGTTATACAAACACAGTAAAACATTATTACATTTTTACAATTCATCTTTTGAAATATAGTTTTCTATTGATACTTTCATACTACCTTATTTATTGTATGTTAGAGCATGTTTTAAGAAATTATTGGCGCTGTTTGCGACATATTTTCTGTGCTCTTTTTTTCTGTTGCCATCTTTTTACTTAGCGAACATCATGTCATCTGTAACCACGTGAGCGGCTGTTAGTAAACAAATACTAAAAGGTGAACTTCGTATGTCAGCAATATATACTTGGGGTTGTGTTTCCACAACACTACCACAACTCTGTTTTTTTATGCAAACACGGACCAAATGGAAGAGTTCCAAGATAATATCACTATATTTGTGAACGTAAGAAAATTCTAAGCAAGTTTCATGACAGTCCGATGCCGCTGAAATCCTACATGAGGTTGAGTGAGGCCCTCCTAAATCCACCGATACTACATAGTGGTATGCAAAACTTAAAGGCGGAAGTAACTTTCGTAAGATGTGTCACTGACAAGTAAAATAGCTCGATGAAACTTGGAACATGCATAAAAAGAACCGCTACAATGCAGTACAGGACAGAAGAAAGAAATACGCAGTGAGACGAACACAAATGACACTTTTGTCCAAATGCAGCAATTACACTAAAGTCGCCAGGATTAATGATAATCCCCTCAACATTACAAGAGGCGAGACATGGTTCCTAATAGGTTGTGCGATCCCCGTGGACAGCATTGCTTGCTGCTGGGTGATCATTGGCGCATGTTGGCAAGGTGCAATATTCCAACACATCCCATACATGCTCGATGGGATTTAAGTCGGAGGAACGGAAGTGCCAATGCATTCGTCAAATATTCTCTCGTTTCATGACCTCCTCTTCCACTTGTGCTGTTCGATACAGTCGAGCATTGTCATCCATAAAAATGAATCCAGCTCCGAATGCTCCCCTAAAAAGACGCACATGGGGAATGAGTACATTATCACAATAACTAGCGTGTTCAGAGATTTATAGGTAAGTACCCCCAGACAATGCAATGTCTCCCCACACCACAACACGTTGACCACCAAATCGATCTTGTTCGACTATGCTCGATCATGTTCGACGATGGTGGACATACCTTCAGGTGGAGAGAGGTGGGAAGACTTAACGCACCCATGACCACTGTCGAACTTCATTCAATTCCCTCCACTTCTTCTGCCAAAGTGGAAGGCGATTTATCGATTTTAAGCAAGAAGAAACCAAATGAGTTAGGAGCGCTCTTGGAAGAAGTCCCAGAAAATCATTCTTCCTTTCTTACAGCACGTCATAACATCTGATTACACAGCTGAGTAGAAACGCAAACCCCACCCTTACAAAGTAACGGTTGTGGATCGACCGACCAGTCCATATGCTGTTATTCGATGTTATAAGATGATTGTTGCGATCTATCCATGATGGAGAAGTTGACCCTCAAAGGGAGTTCCCAGTATCCAGCCAATTTCTTTAACAGCTGCTGCTTAATGTCAAAACATGAGTGTGACTAGATATGCCATTCGACGGAGTTTCATTTACCTGCAAATATTGTAGTATCCATCTAGATCTTGACCATATATTAGTATGATGGGAATATCGATAACTGAAGCCTAATGCAGTCACATCACTGGAAGTAGCAATGCGTGCGAACATAAAACAAAACGATCAAAAAAGAAATGTTTTCAGGAATAACATTCTTCAGTTTGTTTTATGTAGCCAGTAAAGAGACATGGAGGAGGAATTGCATTTTTTTATTTTTGGGTTAACTCCACAAACGGAGGAAAATTTTTTAGAGTACAGAAGCGTATAATAAGAGTAGCGAGTAGTGTAAATCCAAGAACATCATGTCGAAACCTATTCAAAAAAATTGGGCATATTAACCACAGCTTCTCAGTATATTTATTCCTTAATGAAGTTTGCTGTAAATAATATATCTCTTTTCCAACTAACTGCTTAGTATACAGCATCAATACTAGGAATAAGAACAATATACATAAAGATTTAAAATCACTTACTCTTGCCCAGAAAGGAGTCCAGTATTTAGCAACGCGTATTTTCAATAAGTTACCAGCAACCATTAAGAGTTTAGTTTCAGACAAGACACATTTTACAAATAATTTAAAAGAATTTTTGGTGGCTAACTCCTTCTGTTCCATCCATGAGTTTCTCAACAAGTGCACTAGACCATTTTAATGAAAATTTATTATACTTTAATTTTTGACAATACTTGTTTGTAACAGCCAAATAACTACCTACTGTGTGAACGATGGTTGTACAGAAAGCAGATGTAAGTCTTAAGTCCGTAAATATGTGAAAGTTTAATTTTAAATCTTGTACATAATATGACTGTTCCTAACTGAGAATCACTGAAATGAATAATATACTTTAATTTTTGACAATACTTGGTTGTAATAGCAAATGTCTGAATGGTGGATTTAATAAAAGCAGATGTAAGTATTAAACCTGTAAATATCAGAAGTTTAAATTTAATTCATGTACATAATTTTACTGTTTATTGACTGAGGATCATTAAAATTAATGAAACTCAAGTTTTTCTAATTACATTTTTGTAATGTGTTTATCTGACATCTTCCACACCCAGGAGGATTCCCTCTTTTACGGGTCTATGGAATGAATAATTAATCTAATCTAATCTAACTCGAGTCTGAACCATACACATAGGATTATATAAATTTACATTTTTGGATAGAGAAATACCAGTTGCTTATAATTAAAGTTTCCCTATTTATCACATTATAACACAGAAACTAATTACCGTACGAGCACCAAACTTGGTAGCATTAATGTCCAGAGTAGGGGGTGTATGATTTCCATGCGTCACAGCGCCACCGTCCAGTTACAACTATGGCAACCAGATGCCATGATCAGTCATCATGATTCACAGTCTCACACACCTGACCAGTCGCAGTGCACTTGTTGACGTATCAATACTAGCTTGGACAAAAGGAGCAGGGCATTATTGGTGAAGCTCTATTACCAAAACAACATCAGTGCTGCAGCTGCATTTCGAGAATATCGCCGGCTGAAAGGATTACGGAAGAGACCTCTTTCTCCACCTTTTGTGCGGAGCATGGTGAAGAAGTCCGAATATACTGGAGTACTGGGCGTCGTTCCGGGAAGAGGCCGACGATTGGTTGCACCACAGGTGGTTGATGCAATCGCTGTTGCTCTGACAGACAACGCTGCGCACAATTCCCGATCGTCAGGCAGTGGGCTTGCTGTGTCATGACAGTTGAACATCCCGTATGGAAGGTGCTTCGAACCATTCTCAAATGGTATCCGTACAAGATCCATATCGTACAGTAGCTTGCACCATAGGACGCACAACGACGTGTTGATTTCGCTCTCCACTTTCTCGCAAGGATTGAAGCTCACGAGGGCTGGCCCTGGACCATCCTATGGACAGACGAAGCTAATTTTTCTCTGACGAGTGAGCTGAACCCACAGGACTGCCGAATTTGGGGATCTTCACCTCCAGTCAGTGTGCACAAAGTTTCTTTCTATGGTGAATGTGCCGCCGTATGGTGTGACCTCACGGCTACGTTCATCATTGGCCCATTCTGTCTTGAACAGGTTGGCGTTCAAGATCCAAAGACGCGCAGTGTGACTGGCCAGCATTACTGTGATATGCTTCTCCAGCATGTCATACCCGCCTTACAGTTTTCATGCAAGGTGGATCCCCATCGCACATCGCTCGTGAAGTTCACCTGCTTCTCTTGGAAACGATCGAATTATCAGCCAGTCGTTTCCAAACGCTTGACTGGCACGATCACCTGATCTCACTCCCTGTGATTTCAGGTTGCGGTGCTACTTGAAGAACAAGGATTACCAGGGGAACATTTACACATGTCTAACATACCAAGAGAGGTAGCCAGCATATATATGGACATGTTTCGTTCTGCTGTGCAGAATGCAATCGTGCGCTTTCAGACTCTTCTGGACGCCGATGAGCGCTATATTGAGCCCCTTTTGGCCGGCCGGTGTGGCCAAGCGGTTCTAGGCGCTTCAGTCTGGAACCGCGCGACCACTGCGGTCGCAGGTTCGAATCCTGCCTCGGGCATGCATGTGCGTGATGTCATTAGGTTAGTTAGGTTTAAGTAATTCTAAGTTCTAGGAGACTGATGACCTCAGACGTTAAGTCCCATAGTGCTCAGAGCCATTTGAACCATTTTTGAGCCTCTTTTGTAACAGTAATGGTACCGGTATGTAATGGGATGATGTACCACAGCAGCACATTAAAAGTGTTTCAGTTGAATTGATTCTGCATTATTTTCCTTCCCCATGCCATTGATATTAATGCTACCATGTTTGATCATCATACAGTAATTAGTTTCCTTGTTACAACGCATATATATATATACGACAGTGAAATCAAACAGCCCAGAAACTAGCAACTACTACAACGTTTTCTTGTGCTTTGAACAACTCTTCCTCGTTACAAGAATCGGGACAACATAGACGCCGATACATGTTTCGTTGTTTATGCTTCTCCACATTCACACAATGTCGGCCCTTGTAAGCATCGCCACTTGAATAGGTTATCCTTAGATTAGTTTACAGCCGTTTTTAATATGTTCAGTGGTCTCCACGTGGTCCAGTTCAAGTTCTCTCCAGCTGGTAAGCATTGTACTGGGTTTACCTATGCTTCGAGGTGACTTGTTTTAGCCACCTACAGTTTTTCTCTGAATTTCTTGGCTGATGGATTTTTTGCAGACATTGATTGTAAACATCTCTTCCTAAAATTCAGCCTAGGAATTGGTGGAGTATGTCCATGCAGTGTGTGTAACTCATTTTCTTCGAATTTCTCCCATGGAGTATTTGCTTCCTGATGTATGTCAGGAGGAACAACGCCACCATGCAGTACGATGTATCTACAGGAGTTGATTTCAGACTTCTGGAAATTAACCTTGCAGTTTCTTTAAGGACAAGGTCTCCTTCTTTCGTTTAGACAGATTTATACCACACTGGACTGACAAGAAATCGAGTACCACAGCCGAATCTCAGACGATTCCCACATTCCCACTTCGTTGAGTGGAATAGCAAGAAATCATCATATTTGATACGAATAGAATCACCCTGTGCCACGGATGAAATATAAGAGAAGAAAGCTTAATACGATTGCGTAAAACACTAAAAGTACGCTCTGAAGTTCATTTTAAAGTGCTTTGATGACAATCTATAATGCAACAGAGACCAAACATGTAATGAGTAGCTTAAGATCTGGGAATTTGTACTCCTCACAGTATGGCAAAAACTGTCCTTTTTCTAAAAATTGATCCATTTCAAATGGTTGATGAAAGTCTGTGACTGTAAACACAATGGGTTTTCTTCACAAACAAACCCATCAGCTGTTTTTGTGTGTGTTAAGCAGACATATGAGTCCTTGATACTCTCAACCAATTGTTCATGTGTGGGGGAAGAGGGGGGGGGGCGGTCCTAGACCTCACAAATTTGTGACGATTGGAAGGATTTCGCCGGCCGTTGTGGCCGAGTGGTTCTAGGCGCTTCAGTCCGGAACCGCGCTGCTGCTACGGTCACAGGTTCGAATCCTGCCTCGGGCATAGATGTGTGTGATATCCTTAGGTTAGTTAGGTTTAAGTAGTTCTAAGTTCTAGGGGACTAATGACCTCAGATGTTAAGTCCCACAGTGCTCAGAGCCATTTGAACCATTTTGGAAGGATTTCACACACACACACACACACACACACACACACACACACACACATACAAATTTGTTATTTATGTCTAGGTATAATCTCCCAGTTACGATCAGACAACTCTCTGACCCCAGTCCCAAAATACTGGGAACAAAAACGGTCACATAGTAGGTACACAAGTGTACCACGCAAAAAGTAATCAAAACGACAATAAGGTACTTGGAATACGCGCAGGTCATCAATGTTAGTGTCTTAGAAACGCATGCATTTACGAATGCCAGAAAGATGGCGGTCAGTTGCCCGGATGAAACATTGTGGGAATTGTACGTCACCCGACGTTTCACCCGAGAACCATTTCTACAACTAGTCCGTCGCGAAATCCTCAACTAACACACGTTTCTCTTGGTTGTAACAGAAGTGCCAGTACTCCCATCCCCAACTGGAGACCGCACTTTCCGATTCTTTGGTTTGTTTGAAAGCAATTGAAATCCCCAACGTATTGGATCTCCCACAGCCGGCTCTATCCTTTGGCGTAGAATACGAAATGTTAAGAAAACGAGATTGAATAAACTGAAAAAAGACTGGCGAGAACTCGTTGAACTATCGCGAGGCCGTTGCACAGTTTACCTTATCCCAGTGCCAGTGTGGAGCATTCCAAATTTGGAATATTTTTGGACTTCATTTAGATGATGTTGATGACTGTAGAATAGGTGGCTGCAGTGGCAGCTGGAGCAGAGGACAGACAGGAACAGGTGCCTCCAGTGATTCAGCGAATGCGTCTGGGCGCGGCGCTGCGTCACTCCAGCCAGCTGGATCGATCGCTGGCTGCGCACTCCAGCCTCCTCTAGACAACACGGCGCAGCCCGGCTGCTGCCCCCACCTGCTGTCTGCCAAGAGCTGCCATCTCTCATTGTGAGGCCGAGCTTTCCACTGGCTCTTAACAACAGGCTACTGTAGACGTGACACTACCCTATAACACACTACAGCAAACAGAAATTTCGACATTAGCTAAACGGTTTGTAGAAATGGAAGAGGTACAATCCAGACATGATCCACTGCAAAACTTCCTGCAGTATACGAATTGTCCCTCAGATCGAAATTCGAACACTAGCATCGCTTTCACCTCGACATCCTGTAACGTCCGTCCACGTTGAAGTTCGCAACGGCCTCAGTAGCACCCATACGTATTATCATCAATAACGAATAATGAAGTAGATATCGTTCAAAACGGACCACCGAGGGTTAACGATCACATTACGAGGCAGTTCCACGGCTGAACTGGAACCAAAATAATGGATATATTGATGCGACACGTCCCTCAACCTGAAGCATGAAGAAATAATTAGTTTGGTAATGTGGGAGATAAACATGCAGAGCGACACCAAGTCTAGACTACAGTAAGCTGGCTGAAACAGGTGTGGTGTGCGGCAGTTTGGTAGAAGTGAAGACTTGCACGTGACCGGATGGGGTGGAGAAATGTGTCAATACAGTCTGTGAACTGAAGATTACAACCACAAGGGTAAAAAGCAATAAATAACGTGGAAGCAGAAAGCTACTGCTTTCGTGCAGGGAATAACATCTATAGTCAAGATGGCGTAAGAACATCTCTTGGCAGTTGTAGATTGCTGCACGCAGCAGCTTCGCGCTCCTGCTTCAACCAATCATTAACGATGTATTGTAGACGTCTCTATGGTAACGCCTCGAAGTTGTCGCATCTCTATAACGGCTATTGTTTTCGCCTGCAGTCGCATGTGCTTCGTACTCGTAGTTGAAAGCTGACAACAGCACTCCTATCTGCCAGGGATCATCTTACGCCGTCTCGAGTATTGTTACACGACATTTCTATTCAAAAGTACTGAAAATTAACACTTTTAATCGTATTGGACTGTCAATTATTAATTGCTAACAATATTATGTTGAAGATTTTTAGGTTATGTCTTTACATGCAAACGAATAAACGTTATTTACATTTTGAAACACGAATTTTGCCTTAACATCTACAGAGGCCTGAAATATATACGTGTTTTCACTTAAATGCAGCGCTTTGATTGTGCATATTGGATTGTTGTTCCGATAAGCTACAAACGTTTCTGTTACTGAAACTCTCGTGCACAATTCGAGTACATGTGATTCATTACTCACAGTACGTGTTTGTGCAGTACTACACGTGTGCTTGTCGTTCTGCTGGGGAAGCTGTTCATTACTCGTTTCAGCGCAGCATAAAATCTGCACACGCTCTACATTGTGGAATATATTTATGTGACATCTACGACAAAGGTTGTGTGTGTTTGTGTGTGTGTGTGTGCGTGTGTGTCTTTGTTACTATGTCTCTTGGCCATTTATCAGTTGCTTCCCATCTGCTAAAGCGTTTTGGATGAGATGGTTCTCTTGCAATGGGATATTGGCAATTTACAAGAATGATTGCCTATCAAAGTCGCGGGGTCCATACGATACATATCGAACGTGCGATCGTAAATCGATCATGCGGCTCTGATGGCGGGCATTATGAGTATGTTTACGGTGGGCGCTACAGCAACGTCAAAAGAAGAGCGTTAAAAAATACTTGTAATTGCAAAGGAGACGACTTACCTTGCTCGTCATCAGTGTTGTCATCATGTAAAAGTCCATTACGGTGGTCTGGATGGATAATCTGGAAGAGTAGAACCGCATGTTCTTCCTGATACTCGTTCGTTTTCCGCACTGTCCGCAATGAAATTGTAAATGGTATTTCAGCATCGAAACTGTTCTTACGAAGTTTTACACACTTCGCACCACCGCAGTCTACACAGTCCCTTCTTTCCTCGTCCGGTAGTAATCCATATTTGCGACAAAAAGTCGAACAATGTTCTACGCCGGATAAACATGGAATTATATTTTTCCATGTGAGAGAATCCGTCGAAGAAACGTCAAGAACGCCAGAAATCCCACTCACTAACGATTAAATCGCCTGGGATTCCCTAGCAACTCACAAATAATTCGCGGAGGCATTTAATTTAGAGCAACTGAGGGAACGACGGTAAACAGATGAAAATGACGATCACAAATAATTGATCACAACGCCCGCCAGAGGAGTCGCATGATCGATTTACGATCGCACGTTCGATATGTATCGTTTGGACCCCGCGACTTCGAAAGGCAATCATTCTTGGAAATTACCGGAATATCTGCTGTGGTTATTTTTTTCTGATAATTTCCACGTCTTGTTGTACAGTTTTGGGATGAACGGAATGTTGTACGTAAATGTAGAGCGCATATGTAGAATGCTTAGTATAATATTTCAGATATATTTTATGTTCTTTACATCTAGTAAAATTTGTCATTCCTACATAAAATGTATTGGAGCTTTGATAATTACTTTGGAATATGACAGATCCCTCTAATATATCTGCCTTGGGTTGCTTTGAGGGTGTTTATTGTCTTGTATGTTATGTATAGGCATTTGTTTATTTTGCACAGGTTTTCTTGATTTGTGTATTTCCCTGTGTTGTGTCTGTGTAGTGTTGTTCCGCATTTTATTATTTTTTTGCATTCAGCCTATTTACTGCCGGTACATCATACCCATTGTTGATTAGTACTAGTTCATTTTTTGCATCGCCTTCTAATAAATTGTCTTGTTGAGAAGGATTCTTTTTATTTTATGGATCACAGAGCAGCTTGCCTTTGGTTGTGGAGATGACTGGATGTGAAGTGCAACATTGTGTCTGTAGCTGCATGCTTTCCAGGAATGTTGAATGAGTACTTACTATTTTACAGTGTCACTGTTATGTCAAGAAAGTTTATCTCTTTCTGCTTTTGTAATATGAACTTCATGTTTCTGTGTACCTGGTTTATTTCTGAATGAAATATGTCTATTCCTTCTTGCACTTCATGTAGCCCGTAAGCTGGCCTTAGGGAAGACGGAGAAGGAAATAATAGACCGTGCCATTTTAACAGCTAGCATCCCGGATTTTCTAAGCATCACGGGAAACCTAAATCTTCATGGTTGAACAGGAAATGCGAGTGCAGTGTGGTAACCACTGAGCCACTCTGCACGGTTCCTGTCAAGACAGCACTAGTGTCCGTTAAGTTACTGCTTGACACGATAGTTTGTATCAAGTTTACTTAGTAGCTATGAATCTTGGTATGTTTGCGTTTAATATGACACGTGTAATACGTGCTTGTGTGACAATTATGATGTTTTTCTTTGTAGGTATTTTAATGATGAGCCATACCAGGAACGCGTCAATAAGGTTTTTATAACAAGTGGATTCTTGTTACTAACTTGAAAAAGTGTTAAGGGCGTGTCATTTAATCGTATTATGGCCGCAGGTATCCTGCGTGCGTTGTGTCGCAGTTTAAACAATTTTAATGTCTGCTGACGGGGTTACAGAGAGACTAAATAATTTGTACACAGCAGTCAGGAATCAAAAAGTCTTTTTTTAATACGACTGATTTAGGATTCAGACCAATACTATCTGATCAAAAATGTCGAAACAGCCCTGGGCAATGCGGAATTGATCACTGGATGCCAAAGAGGCAGACCAAAATAGTTCAAATGGCTCTGAGCACTATGCGACTCAACTTCTGAGGTCATCAGTCCCCTAGAACTTAGAACTACTTAAACCTATCTAACCTAAGGACATCACACACATCCATGCCCGAGACAGGATTCGAACCTGCGACCGTAGTGGTCGCTCGGCTCCAAACTGTAGCGCCTAGAACCGCACGGCCACTCCGGCCGGCTAGAGGCGGACCCGCTAGTACAAAAAGAGGCGGAGAGTGTGGTGTTGTCAGTCGATAAGCGGTCAGCAGCAGTATGGGTCGGTCAGGAGAGGTTAGAGACTTGGAACGTGGATTAGATTAGATAGATGATTAGATTAATTATTCATTCCATAGACCCACAAAAGAGGGATCCTCCTGAGTGTGGAAAATGTCAGATAAACACATTACAGAAATGTAATCAGATAAACTTGAGTTTCATTAATTCTAATGATCCTCCGTCAATAAACAGTAAAATTATATACATGAATTAAAATTAAACTTCTAATATTTACAGGTTTAATACTTACACCTGCTTTCATTAAGTCCGTCATTCACATTGTAGCTAGTTACTTGGCTCTTACAACCAAGAATTGTCAAAAATTAAAGTAAATTATTCATTTCAATGATCCTCAGTTACGAACAGTCAAATTATGTACAAGATTTAAAATAAAACTTCCACTAATTACAGACTTAAGCCTTACGTCTGCTTTCCATACATTCATCATTCACACAGTAGGTAGTTACTTAGCTGTTGCAACCAAGTATTGTCAAAAATTAAAGTATAATACATTTTCATTCAAATTATCTACTACACTTGTTGAGATTGGCCATAGTACTCGGATATGACTTGAGTAATAGATCCATCAGGAACATTTCAGCCCTTATAAAGCTGCACAAGCCGACAGTTTGTGATACGATCGTGAAATGGAAACGCGAAGGAACAACCCCAGCCAAACAAGACCTCATGTACTGACCGACAGATACAGTCGAACACTGCTCAGGGTGGTTGTAGAACATCACATAACTTCAGCGGAATGAATCAATTGTGAGTTCCAGAGTATTACCAGCTGTGCAGTGAGCACAATCACTGTGTGTCCAATGGTCTAGCATCTCGTCATGAACCCACACATTTCTGTGATCAGTGCTAAGTGATGCTCGAGATGGTGCAAAGAGGAACTCCACCATACAGTGGATGACTGGTAAAGAGTGATCTGGAATGCTGAAATGTTTTACAGGGGGACCATTTCACTCCTTAATGGGGAATAAATCGGGATGGAGATGAAATGCAGCACAATGTTTTAAATAAAACTTGTCCGTGCAAAGAGGGTCACGCATTGCTACTAATGGCCGTGACCTTGAAGTTTTTTTTTTTAGGTAAAAGTGATTTTTTTTCTTTGATGGGAACTCTAATATTTGATTTATGATTTGCAAAGAGCGGCAAATTTTACGTATAAAATAATACATTATTCAAGGTCATGGAAAGGTTCAGTCAAGGTCAAATAAGCAAATATGTTTCTGGTTCTAGTAGGGATTAACTCGGAAGAAAGGTGGGATGCAGTAAAACACAATGTTAAATGCAGATTGGTTCAAATGGCTCTGAGCACTATGGGACATAACTTCTAAGGTCATCTGTCCCCTAGAACTTAGAACTACTTAACTCTAACTAACCTAAGCACATCACACACATCCATGTTCGAGGAAGGATTCGAACCTGCGACCGTAGCGGTCGCGCGGTTCCACGCTGTAGCACCTAGAACCGCTCGGCCACCCCAGCCGGCAAATGCAGATTGGAAGGGGCGTAAAGAGTCAAGTGTCGATATCAATAACAAAGGTAACTAATGACAGTCATTCGAAGTCCGAGCTTTGTTTCATGGAAACCACTATTTGTGACGTCGGATTTGAAAAGAGCAAACAGAGATTTGAATTTTAAGTTTTAATTAACGTGTTTATTGGCAAATGTAAATACATCACAGGATATACATGCTATTGTGGCATTTGAAAAACGTAACAAACATAAAGAACACGTAAACCACTGATTTACAAGTCGTTGAATGAGTCCTCTCGCCTCTCATTCCTCGGGATGCCCCTTCCAGTTTGTATCTAACGTTGGATTTTGCTGTATCCCTCCTCTATTCTAAATCAATACCTACTAGAATTAAAAACATATTTGCTTATTTGACTTTCATTGACCTTTCATGACCTTGAATAATGAATCATTTTATACACAAAATTTGCTGCTCTTTTCAACTCTTGAACCAAATGTTAGGTTTCCCATTTTTTAAAAATCACTTTAACCTCCATATCACCTTGAAAATCACGGCCATTAATAGCAATGTGCGACCCTACTTGCTACCTACAACTTTTTTCTTAAAAATATTGCTGTATCTCATATCCATCCTGAGTTATTACTCATTATGGATTAAAATGGTCCACCCTGTATATTGTGGTAACACGACGGAAGAGTTTTGGTTTTATGATTGTCCAGAGAACGTTACCTGCTACCACATGTTGTGACAGCAGACGAGCACGGAGGAGGTGGCGATAGCAAATCGTTTTTTCCGTGATTAGGGTGTGGTCCTCTAACTGCACGTAAGAAAAGGCAAAATGTGGAAGCATAAGAACTAATTTTACAGCTGTGTACAGTACAGGAACAGTTCGGAGACGACGATTCTTCTTGTCAGAAAGACTGTACATCCTGTGATAAGGCAGCATCTGTGAGGCAATAGTTTGTGTGCAATTACTTTCCTTAAATGGACAGGCCTGCCCATAATCCCGACCAAAACCCAGTGGAACAGCTTTGGCATGTGTTAGGACGTCGACTTTGTTCCAGATTCCAGCGCCCAACATCAGTGTACTTTCTGGTTTCGGCTACTGGGAAACTAGGGGCTCCCATTCCTTCACTGACATTTAGAGTCCTCATTAAAAGTGTCCCCAGAGGGATGAGGCCACCATGAAGGCGAAGAGTGTACGTACCCCACATCATTGTCCATTGCTACACCACCAAGATGACGTGCTACAGACGCGAAATTAAACCGACAGAGAGAAGATGCTGTGATATGCAAATGATTAGCTTTTCAGAGCATTCACACAAGGTTGGCGTCGGTGGCGACACCTACAACGTGCTGACATGAGGAAAGTTTCCAACCGATTTCTCATACACAAACAGCAGTTGCCCGGCGTTGCCTGGTGAAACGTTGTTGTGATGCCTCGTGTACGGAGGAGAAATGTGTACCATCACATTTCCGACTTTGATAAAGGTCGGACTGTAGCCTATCGGGATTGCAGTTTATCGTATCGCGAGACATTGCTGCTCGCATTGATCGAGATCCAATGACTGTTAGCAGAATATCGAATCGGTGGGTTCAGGAGGGTAATACGGAACGACGTGCTGGATCCCAACGCCCTCATATCACTAGCAGTCGAGATGACAGGCATCTTATCGGCATGGCTGTATCGCATCGTGCAGCCACGTCTCAATCCCCGAGTCAACAGATGGGGACGTTCGCAAGGCGACAACCATCTGCACGAACAGTTGGACGACGTTTGGAGCAGCATGGACTATCAGCTCGGAGACCATGGCTGCGGTTACCCTTGACGTTGCATCACAGACAGGAGCACCTGCGATGGTGTACTCAACGACGAACCTGGGTGCACGTATGGCAAACCGTCATTTTTTCGCATGAATCCAGGTTCTGTTTACAGCATCATAATGGTCGTATCCGTCTTTGGCGACATCGCCGTGAACGCACATTGGAAGCATGTATTCGTCATCGACATACTGGCGTATCACCCGGCGTGATGGTATGGGTGCCATTGGTTACACGTCTCGGCCACCTCTTGTTCGCATTGACGGCACTTTGAACGGTGGACGTTACATTTGAGATGTGTTACGACCCGTGGTTCTACCCTTTATTCGATCCCTACGAAACCTTACATTTCAGCAGGATAATGCACGACCGCATGTTGCAGGTCCTACACGGGCCTTTCCGGATACAGAAAATGTTCGACAGTTGTCTTGGCCAGCACATTCTCCAGATCTCTCACCAACTGAAAACGTCTGGTCAATGGTGGCCGAGCAACTGGCTCGTCACAATACGCCAGTCACTACTCTTGATCAACTGTGGTATCGTGTTGAAGCTGCATGGGCAGCTGTACCTGTACACGCCATCCGAGCTCTGTTTGACTCAATGCCCAGGCGTATCAAGGCCGTTATTACGGCCAGAGGTGGTTGCTCTGGGTACTGATTTCTCAGGATCTATGGACCCAAACTGCGTGAAAATGTAATCACATATCAGTTCCAGTATATTTGTTCAGTGAATACCCGTTTATCATCTGCATTTCTTCTTGGATTTAGCAGTTTTAATGACTAGTAGTGCATGTGTTCGGATACTTTTGGTCAGATACTGGCTGCGCATCGCTGGGTTCGCGTGGATCGTGGCCGCGAGAGTTTTGGTGTCGCCACGATATGGGGAAGGAAATGGGAGTGAGTGAGGTGTGTGGAGCGGAAGCTCTGGCGGTGGTCTACGCAGACGGTAAGCTGGTGGCCGAGGGCAGCGCACGTGTGGTACTGGCGGGTCGGCAGCCGTACAGGGGAGATGAGATGTAAGCGGCTCAGCAGGGAAGCCCCGCCCGTAATGGGATCAGCCGCGCCTCGCAGAGATGAGAGGCGAAGCCCCGCCGCTGGGACACTGGCTTCCTCCCACGGGCCGCGGCGCATCCTGCCTGCCGACCCGAGCCGCGTCCACAGCTCTGATCGTCACATCCTCACCTCGTGCCCACTTCCCGGCCGCGCTTCTGTCCGCGTCCTGTCGTGGACGTCAGCGTCGGTTTCTGGAATGCTGAGAACGTGAGCTCTTGTTCAGACTGCATATGATAGCGTAGTCTTTCCACAGTCCGTCTACATGGATAGTGAGATTGCAACACTTGTGAGGAGCGACAGTTGTGAGGAGCGACATTTGTGAGGAGACCCGACCGAACAGGTAGCGGGCCGTCTACAGGGACACTAAACAGGTAGCACACCGCAGTTCAGTACTGCATCGTCACATCACTGCCGTCACCCAGGAGTGCAAAACGATCGCTGCAACGCATCAGGCAAAAAGCGTGGGATCTACACAAGATCCGACCGATGCTGCAGGAATATTTCTACAAGAACATCATTTCCTAATGAATGATGGGAGCAAATTTTTAGTTGCAGATGACGACAGAGGAGCAAATGATAGGATATTGGTGTTACCTGCCATCACTTGCAGCGACAACAGAGGAGCACGAAGGAGGTGGCGATAGCCTGTTTAACAGACTGCAATTCGTTCTTTGTCGATGGAATGTTCAAAAGCTCCAGCAAGCAGTTTGGACAGTTATTTATTGATCATGCCGATATTTCTAGTTCTGAGGAGGAAACAAACACAATTCCAACGATGTACGCCTGGCTACCCAATAAAAAGAGAGAAACGTACGATCGCTTTTTCACAGCTGTTGAGAGCAACGTACCTGGATGGAATCCTACAGCTATTATGATGGATTCTGAAGCGGCAATCACCCAATCAGTAACACATTTGTTTCCTGATGCAAAGATTAATGGCTGCAACTACCAACTCAATCAGTGCTTGTGGAGGCAAGTGCAGAATTGTGGCCTTGTTGCTGCCTACAAGGAAAACGAAGAAATTCGTTATCACATAAGATTCTGTTCCGCTTTGGCTCACATTCCCCTGGACATGTTAGATGAAGGGTGGCTATGCATTCAGGAGAGCACGCCAGATAATGAAAAACTGCAGGATTTTTACGACTATTTTGTTGAACAATGGCTGGATAATGAAGACATGCCAAGAGATATATGTAACTGCGCAGGAAGGTGTCACCGCACCAACAATGTTTCAGATGGATGGAATCGGGGGATAAATACATTAATTTCTAAGGTTCATCCAAATTTTTACTCCTTAAAAATTCTCAGAGCAGACGCAGAATATCATAGGCACCGACTAGTTTTAAATCTAGGTGGGAAAAGAAGAAAGAAGCCCTCAGACAGACGAGATAGTTTCTAAGACCCTTACAAGACTCCAAGTGGACGGCAATATAAAATCATTTCTTATTTGCGTGGCTTATGCACAGAAATTACAATGAAAAGGAAATGGCTGAAGCTACAGCAACACTTGTATATATTGAAAAAGGGGTTCAGTTCACGCCGATAGCCCTATTGTAAAAATTGTAAATAAAGAATCATCTTGTAAATATTGTAAATAAATATAATGCGGGACGAAGAGAGACTACCTCCTCGTGGTGTTCCCTGAAAACGACACAAAATCGGCTAAATGTCTCTTGCAAATTGTAAAAGATTCACTAATGAAGTCTGAAAAGTCATCGCTTTTCTAACAGTCACAATCAGCATTTTTGTGTATAGAATTTTAGAAACAATGTCTGTTTGAGTGGACGATGAATACATCTTGTTTCAATATATAAATTGCATTCCTTAACGCTAATTGGTAACAGGACTCACATTAGATCTCAGTACACTTCCCCGCGTGGAACGGAAAAACTGAGGTTTATTTCGAAATAATTAAAGAAAAAGTTTATACAGAGAACCAAATTCTTTAGTTGGCTCCTCTTAATATATAGTAAAAGGTTTCCACTCCTATCATATCAAATTTTGGGTGAGGGGTTGAAAGATGGAAAACATTTTCGGTTTCTATAGTTTCTATAAAATCCATCATCAAGTATGAGGTTGAGCGAAAATTATGCCCTATGTAAGATTAATCGGAAAAAAATTCCAATGAAAAAGGTCTTACGCATATAACTGTGCTGCAACTAATGGTTGACATGATATCGTGGGGGCAAAATCAGCTCCGATTTCTAATTTGACTAAGGCTACTCTTCCTTGCCCAAAAAAATTCTGAAATAATGTAACCTGGTTGCACTGGAGGAGTGTGAATGTCCCTCGGCAGCTGCCCGGGCCGGCACAAGCCGAGCGCTCAGTCACACCAAGCGGCAGCAGGTAGTGGCCAAGCAGGTAGTGGTGCAGCATTTGCGACACACCCTGTGGCAGTCCCTTAGGCCGGTATTACACTATCAAATTTCTTTGTCAAAGATTTGATCAAAGATGTGATCAAATATTCATTCAAATATATTTGACAAAGATCTTTGACGTAGTGCTAGAAGGGGTATTACACTGTCATCATATTTTTCGTCAAAGTTCAAGATGGCTGACAGCAACAACCGCAGCAGTTGCGTGTACCACAATTTCACTGTGTGCACATGCGGAAGAGAAGCGGGGGAAAAAAAAGGAAACATATCTGTGTGAAGCCGTGGGTTTTACAACACAATAAAAGCATTCAACAAATATGAGCTTATAGTGGAGGACGTCAAGTCGTACATCTATTACTTAAGAATGGATGAGCATACACTTCTGTATGTGTTCAGTGAAGTGTATCCCCATGTCACAAAGCACAATATTCACTGAAGAACTGCTACATCTGCAGAAGACAGGCTCACTGTAACACTCCGATTCCTTGCTACAGGAGAGGGTTAGGTTAGGTTAGGTTAGGTCAGGTCAAGTCAGGTCTCCAACCTTCTTAATCTATTTTTGTATTCAGGGTACCTCGCGTTGTAAAGCGCCTCATCAGCTTCATACATCTCTATTAATTTTGTAGTTGTTGGCACCAATTGTATTTACCGGCAATGTTTATAGAAACACTACAGATGACAGAACGCTGCAGCGATGTTAGTGCTCCATGTGATAACACGTCACATTGCAGTGAACAGAAGACAAGCGACTTCTTTGATCAAATCTACAGCGAGGCCCTAGATTTGATCAAATATTGGACATTTGACAAAGTCCCCTATTACACCATCAAATATCTTTGACAAAGATTTTTGACAAAGATATTTGACAAAGAAATTTGACAGTGTAATACCGGCCTTAGCATCCCGGATTTCCCACAAGTGTCGCTTCTCACAAGTGTCTACAACTCTGGATAGTAGTGGCCAACGGCCTTTCCCTCTTGAACACACCGGTTCCCAACTGGGCACCGATGTTAAGCAACGTCGGGTGTGGCTAGTACTTGGATGAGTACATAACGTGCTGTTGGCTGCTTTACTTTTACCTTCATGGCTACGGGGAGGAGGGATGGTGACGTAAGGTCCACGACCAGCTAACAAACTACCTGACTAGATATAACCTACTAGACGAATACAAACCAGGTTTCCGATACATCGCAGCACACCATCTGCCTTAATAAAGGTAACAGACGACCCGAAGCTTGCCATTTATGCACAAGAGGCGACTATCATGTGCTTCTTAAGCTTCATCAAAGCCTTTTAATACTGTCGACTCCGACATTTTACTTGTCAGACTTAGCAGTCCGAATTTCTCACCACATGCGGAGCAAAGGTTTCGCTCATACCTGACATCGCACCAGCAATGCTTCATGTCTGGGCCCAAAAAGTTACAATGTAGGTACAGTATCAGGCGCCCCCCACGGTTCGATATTAGGTCCTATACCCTTCTCGTTGCACGTAAATGGCGTGTCATCAGTTTTGTACGACTGCAAAAACTGCTGATGACCTCCAGTTGCATCTAAGTGCAAAACCAATAAATCTCAAGACACCTAAAGTGAATCTCATTACCGACGCGTGTGCACTTAAAAATGGGTGGAGGATGAAGGGTTAAGGCTCAACCCATCCAAAACCACTGACTGGTTATTCCATGCTTATTAGCCAGAAACATCAGGAATCCCTATCATCTTTAAGCCTAAATTTGACAGTATCAACAGGAAAGAGTTTGGGACTAATAACAGATGGAAATCTAAATTGGACTGAGCACGTAACTGCAGTGTGCAAGAAGGCGTCAGCATCTCTCCATGCCTTACAAAAATGTAAAAAGCGCTTCCCTCTTGATCTCAAAAAACTTGCACAAACACTCATACTTCCAGCTCTTGATTACAGCGATATTATCGTGCAAGGCCTTTCTCAGTAAAGTTCATGGCGCCTGGAACAGGTTATGAGTGCCTCTGTTTGTTGTATCTGTGATGTCCGACTCTTTGATCGTGTTTCACCATCATACGCGTAGCTACCCTGCCTGCCTGCATACAAGTACAGAGATTTCCACACTCTCTGTCTTCTTTACTACCGTGTCAACGTACACTGTCCCTCATATGTCTCCTTGACCTTAATACTCCTGTGTGACGAACATGGCAGCAAAACTCGTTCCCATCAGAACAAAATCCTCTCTGTCCCATTCCTTCGTTCAGCTACTTTCTCGAAGTCCTTCTCAATACCAGCAACCCGACTCTGGAATAATCTCCCGCATTATATTAGAGAACTGGATAACATCTCCAGCTTCAGAAGACAGTTAATGACATATCAACTGAAACAAGAGTAATGATCACCATTGTCCCTGTACGTATTCGTTACCTTTATACGTCCTTCTTTCCAATCCGATCTTTCTCATTTCCCAGTATTCTTAGCAGACTCAGTTTCCTTATATTTCCTTTCCCAGAACTCGCTACATCAGAAAACATCTGTTTTATTCTGTTATAAATTCTTTTTATTTCTGTCACTATCTTTACTGTTATTATTGTGATTGTTATTCTTATTTCACTATTACTACTATTACTGTTAGTCGCAGCAGCTGCAGTAGTACAAGTACTGTCAATATTAACTTCATTAATTGCCACTTCAGACACTCTGATTATTTTAATACCGGCACGGTTTGTCATATTGTGAGCGTGTGGGTGCTATTCTGTCATTCTGCGCAACGGATTAATCTGAGATGTACCCTTTACCCTGTGGCTCCTGCAAGATGTAATTTCCACCCCCACACTACTACAGAAGTCAGACAGACGCTCCTAACATTCTAAAGAGAAATGCCTGAAAAACTTTCAGCAATAAATATCTTCTCGAGTCTTCCGCTGTAAGGAAATGACACAAAAATTCACAAAATGTCTTACGTAACTAGTGGGATACTTGCTTACTGGAGTAGTGCCAGTTAGTGTAAGAAAAACATGAAATGAACGAAAATTATTATTTATTTTGCAAAAATTCTGAAAAATCACAATGACACTTTTAATTATGAACTGAACACGTTATTTCTGGGTTCTTTTCGGAATGTGAAGTTACCTCTTAAGGATAGGATTCGCTAATGAAATTTCTATACAAAGTTTAAGATTGTTATTGACTTGGCAGAATGGCTGAGAGGCGCGACTACTTAACTTGAATAATTATCCGTTAGAATGTTGCTAGGTACAGTTGAGGCTGTCGCGTGTGAAATGCTGTGGAGTGTACTGTTGTGGAGGAAATATGGGGCTCGCAAGAGCTGTAGTGCACAATACCGTGAGCTGCGATGACTGCTGTCTGCGCCGCTCGCTGCTGACAAATAAAATAACTCTCGTTCTATCTGGATTGACCTTCGCCAATCAAACTCTCCCTGTGGCTTGATGAAGTCAAGGACTCCTAAGGACTCCTATTCGCCCCTAGTCTAACTATTGGCTTGGTACACCAGTCAGATAACCAGTCCACAGCGATGCCACTCAAAATTCGTTCGTGGGTGTTTAACAGTAACTTTGTCCATTCACACCGCACAATAAGCGTCGCGACCAACACAGTGAACAACGCTTAATCGTAAGGACTCAATATAGAGTCGCACTCCGATTCGCTCTCGACAGAGGTGCTCTCCCAGTGAAGTACTGAGGAGAGACTTGTTCCTCGCTCTTTGAGTACACATACGAGCGCGCACGCTCTCATTATGTGTTCTTGCTCCAAGAGCGACAACGGCACGGCCCCTCTCCACGCCAGACGTGAAGGGGTATATCTTTTGGTCTCTTCCATTACTCCTTCAGGTCAAGGCGTCAGAAATATCGTCTGCCAATTAGCATTGCTCTTCTAAAACGGAAGAACGACGTTTCGTTTAAGGCAATCAATCCGGAAATCTGTAGCATCGGCGTTTGGTGTTTGCTATCTCCTGTGAAAATCTCTGAAACTGTGTGCTATATTTGTAAAGAATGCGTAGGCTGTATGCTCCCACACAATGTAGCGGAATTTGCTTTTAAGCCGAACACGAGGTCATCCTTTCACTCGAGCAAACGCTGTCCGCTCCACGGGTGGTCACACGTAGATAGGTTGGGACCAGCCACCTGGCGTGCAATTGCTCTCCCGAACTAAATTCCCCTGCGACCTTCATGTCTTGAATGTGTGTGTGTACGCCAGCCTCGACTATTTCACGCATTTGCGATTTACTAGTTATTTGCATATCGTTTACATGAAATCATACAACATTCACTTTATCTTATTGAGTTTGGGTTCGAATGAAGCGTCTTGATGTGCGGAATATGATTATGAGGGCGGAATATGTAAGCAATGAAGGTCAGAAGACCATGACGTCTTACAGTATTAAACAAAATATTTGATTGCGTGAATACCGACAACTGAGGAACATATTTGTAGATTAAAAATCTGGACACGTCACTTCTGTGTCGTGCTGTCCAGGAGGGCGCTGTAGTTGCTGATCTTATGGTCCCACGCATTTTTTCACGTTCATGTGATCCCCAATGACTGACTGGCCAGAACGCCACACGCCGTATAAGATGAAAATGACTGACTTGCTGATGTTTTATTGAAGCCAATAAATGACATTTGAGGGGTGAGAAGCAATGAGATGTAAGTGCATTTCAGGTATTTTTGAGATAAATGACTTCAAAGTTCACCTTGTTATAAGAAAATCAGTTTCGATGGTACAACATTGTACCTTTACAGAGATATATTATGGATTAAAGTGTTCTACAGACAAAGGATGACACAAGTTCATACCACCGTTCTGGGTGAACAAAGGGGCTAAAATCACTTGTACTATTTTGATATGGATCAGTTTTAGCGCGAAAGTAATAGAGGTGCACGTGAACACGTTAATAATTTTATTATGCAGTAACTATTACACTTTTGAACATTTTAAATAACACAGGGTAACATTTTAGTCGTAGCCACTGTCCAGAACGTCACTAGCAACATCTGTTAAATTTTCCGTGCCTGTTGTTACTTCCATAGGCCCATCAACACATTCTTCTTCATCATGACGACGTTCCGTCTCTTCATGTTATCCTTACCCTCTTCGTCGTCTTCGACAAAATGAGCTGTTTTTACTTGAAGATTGTTCCTCATTATCAAAGAAAACATGGTGAAAAGGGTAATGAAGCATTTCAGCTCTTGTAGATTCTTCCACTTTGCAAAAGTTATGGGTACCTGAGCACTGTCCACTGTATTCAGTGTAATCTGTGGGTGTCTCCCACCACGTGGTTTGGAGAAGTCAGCTGTATAATATTCGACATCCTCACTGAAAGAAATCTTAAAACGCATGATGAATCGACATCCCTTTTTTAAGTGAATCCATCTAATTGACTGCCAGGCAAAAACTTTCCCTTCGGTATCTCCTGGAACGGATGACTTGGTCAAGAGTTTCATGTTAGCGATGGCTACAAAATCTGCCTGATTCATTTTGGTAACTGTGAACCGTTTGCTAGACCTTTTAATGACGTCTACCCAATCCTGAGGCATGTACATATGAGTTTCATTCCTCTTGCGTTTCTCGATAAGATCAAATTCTTGATTACGCTCGTTAAGCGTGTGGTCAGGTTCTAAGAATTTGTGATGGACTGTTTCAATATGTGTGTGAGAAATGACATGCATCCAGTATTTGACAATAGTTACATTGAGATTTTGTCCAGGACAACAATCTGAGTAAGCTATGATGTGTTTATCTCACAATCCAAAGATTTTACAAATTTCAACGAAGAAGAACCGAGTTCTGGTGAACCTCTACGAGCAGTGCCTTCATCCCACATATACGTATTGGACTTGCCAGACACTGTGTTGTGAATACCAACATTATAAGTCCACAGTTGACGAATATAGTACACTTTGTTAGTAGAAAGGCGTGGACATGGCAAAGTTTTCTGTAAATCAAAACACATCACCACAACATTATTTTGGTTTGATGCTCTTTCTTTGTCAGATTTCTTCTCTTGTCACGCACGTTCGGCCTTGCGGTGATGGAGCATCTGTTCTCGGTACTCTTCTTTTGTTTCTTAACTATCAGGGTCACAGCTGCGCAACAAATTGTTATACTTGGCAGATTTATTGCCTGTATCAGTACTAGGACGGAGAAAACCCAAATTAAAACGGGTGTTAAAAACATGCCAGTATGCCCATTTCTTCACAGGGTCTTCATTTATTTCCACACACATATCTCTGTAAAGTTGGGGCATTATAGACATATTGAGCCTTTCAGGGAGGTATTCTTTGTTAGGGTTCTGAATCCTGCTGTAATGTGAAATGTAAGTGGGAAATGACTGAATGAGTTCTTCAACAACTTGTAGTCTCACAGCTGGTATTTTGTTTGGTGGTGCACTTTGCCCCCTCTGGTCCTTCGAAGATACTGCTCTGATGGATTTATTAGACACGACTCTAATGAAGCCAATATTTGATATATCAGATGTGTTTAGAAGAAACTCTTTACAAACGCGTACACCATTAAGTTTTATAACAGTACTAAGTTTCCTTTTTGTGACATGTCCCCTTCTCCGCTTTGATTCTTTCAGTCAACACAGTCTCCAAGAAAAGCAGTTTGTAAATTCCATGATCCAAGTGCCCAATATGCAGTAAATAGCTCTTTACTCTTTCTCTCTAAAAAATTGCTGTTACATTGACATCGACACTTGTGATTGAATGGTCTTACACTCTTCGCTTGATGTTCTTTTCCTCTGTGTCCAACGTAGGATTTCGCAGCCTTTTTGCGACCTCACGCCTATGGTTAGCTGTATTTCGTAAGCTTCGTAAGCATTTTCTTCCCCTTCTATTACAATTCTCATCAGTTAGTGAAGTACCATTAGCAGAAGATGAGGTTTCTTCTGATACAAAAGGTTCTGCTGACAAAATACTTCTAGAAGTACAATAGCAGAAGATGAGGTTTCTTCTGACACAGAAGATTCTGCTGGCAAAATACTTATAGAATGCAGGAGATCAGAAGATTGAGATGATGCTGATTTTACTAGTGATTCATCATCACTATCACTGCGCTCACAATCTGATGGTCTGAAGTGGCTACCATCGGTAGATAGATGCGAAGGATCGGAACTGGACTCATCTACAATGAAACAAACACCATTGCGTCATTTTCATCTAGTATTTAATTTCACAATAACTCACGTAATATGACAATTTAGCTGACATCAGAAGCTGATAAAACTATCACTACTTCCTAGGAAACGTACGCTTTTTCCGTATAACGGCACACTATTTTAGAAGAAGTACGCGTTTCATGCATTGGACACGCAGGTGTACACTGTACATCACGAAACATTGTCCAAAATCGAATCATAAGCTCGCACATTACCACACAAAACAAACTTGCATCATTGTACCGATTTTCCTTCATGTTCACAATCTATTTACCAAATAAGTTCACTCTATAAGAAACCAACTTCGTATAATTAAATCAACAATAACTCACCTTGGTTCATTATGGCAAATAAGTACACGAACAGGAACAAGGAGGAACACATCGAACGTAAACAGTGCACTTGTATTACTTTTCCTTGGAGCGAAAACGTCAGAGCTGAAGTAGTACATGTACTCAGGCACCAGAGTGCAGCTCTGAATGGAGCGTCACGTGATTACTTTTCCTCAAAACGGAATTAGTGTTCTAGAACATTTATGTGCATTTATCTCATTTTCTTGAAAAACGTTACTTATACCACTTTGCTTCTGACCCTCTCATTTGTTTGTGTGGAAACTTTAAGTGTTGTGAATTTGGGTGGCTTTTAGCTCTTGACTTTGAACCATTTCCCGGTTTTTTGTTTCTTGTTTTTTTTTGTGCCGGGTATTTTCCAGCTTACTTTGGTGTCGTGAGAAATTTAGGCCTGTCTCACGGGTCAAATCAAGGCTGGCGACCTTCATTCAGACTAATTTCATAAGAGTGATAGTGGGAGTTCAGCCAGCTAAGACTAGCTACCCCACATAGATCCAGAACGGATTTCGACTGGTTATAGAGGAGTGTTGCAGGACAATTACTTTTCGCAGTATATATAAATGAACTAGCGGACAAGGACATGAGGCTTTTCGCTCATGATCATGTTGTACACAGAGTAGTCGCAACGGCAGATAATTGTGGAATACCTGCGAAGGATCGACGCTCTGTGCGGGGATTAGCGGTTCACGCTCAACATAAACAAATGTAACGTATAGAGCGCGTAGTTAGGCAGAAATACGAATCATTGTGTCACTAGCTTAGCGCCCGCTGCTTCGCTCGCGTGGACTGTATGGCCTCCAGAGATTTTTTTGTTTTTATTTAAACGAATTGTTATGTTGCTCACAAATTGAAACACCTTCTAAGCTTTTGACGCTAATTAAGACTATATAACAATGACCTGATTCGAATGTATGTCTCACCAAAAAGCGATTCTGGTAGGTGCAGTCCAAAGTTTTTGTCAATCATGCGTTTTGCGTTCTTGTCGAGACATTTCCATAGCAACTTTCATCCCCTAACAACCAACTTTCATAAATTTAGTTTTAAAATTTTTTTCTATGTGACCAAATATTTTCCTCTATTCCACCCCCTTAGGGGTTGAATTTCCAGAAACACTGAAACACTTTTTTTTTTAATTTCTAACCGAGAAGTCAAATACCAGTTGTCACAGATATAGACTTAAAAATCCTTTATAGTTCTTTAGTAATTATTTATTGTCAAACAAACTTTTACCCACTATTTTACCCCCTTAGTTATTGAATTTCCAAAAATGCTGAAAAACATATTTTTAATTTTTTGACTGAGAAACCAAATAACGGTTTTCGTAGTTCTAGCTTCAAAATTCCCTTAATAGTGACATACTTTCAAAAAGCCTTCCACCCCCTATTTTACGCCCTTAGGAGTGGAATATCGGACAATTCCTTCTTCAGAGATGCCTACAGTATAAGCTCCACACTTCCTCTCCAAACTTCAAGTGTCTATTCTTAGCGGTTTGGACTGGGCGATGACGTGTAAGTGAATTAGTCTGACTGTTTTTCATCCTCTTAAGGGTTCAGTTTTCAAAAACAGTGACATGCGTATGTTTTATTTCTAACAAAGGAGCCGAATACGGATTTTTATAGATTTAGTTTTAAAAACTCTTGCACAATGAAATATTTCCATGAAAACTTTCATTCCCCGTTTCACCCCCATAGGGATCGAATTTCCAAAAATAGTGAAACACATATTTTTTTATTTCTAACTGAGAACCCAAATTTAAATGTGCTTAGATTTAGCTTTAAAAAAGCTTTGATAATAAAATATTTTTTAAAAAAATCTCAGGCCCTATTTCACCCTTTTAGGGATTCAATTTGCAAAGAGACTGAAAAACGTATTTTTTTTTAAATTTGCAACCGAGAAGTCAAAAATCATTGTTCATAGATGTAGCATTAAAGAAATTTTAGTAGTTCTTTAAAAATGATGTATTTTCGATAAAAAAAAGAAACCCTATTTTGCCCCCAACGGCTAAAATTTACAAAAATACTGAAACACGTATTTCGTTATTTCTGACCGTGAAACCAAATACTAATTTTCGTAGATCTAGCTTCAGAACTGCGTTAATAGCGTCATTAAAAAAAAACCTTCATCGCCTCTTTCACCGGCTTACGGTTGGAATTTCAAAACATCCCTTCTTAAAGGACGCCTAAAGCAGAAGATCCACACCTACTCCAAATCTCAAGTTTCTATTGTTGGCGGTTTGGGCCGGGCGATGAAGAGTCACTGAGTCAGCCTGGATATAGAACTTGGGAAGTGTAATAATGGATATATGTATTACTCAACAGAAATTAGGTAAAGAATTGTAATAGCAAAAGAAGGATTCAAGAGGAAACAGAATTTTTTTGTGGACCATTAAACAAAGATCTGAGGAAAAGACTTGCCAAATATTACATCTGGAGCGTTGCACTATACGTTGCGGAGACGTGGACGTTGAGGAAGGAAAATGAAAGAGGATTGGAAGTACTAAAGATGTGGATATGGAGAAGAATGGAAAAAGTGAAATGGGAAGACCGAGTAAGGAATGAAGAAGCATTAAGAAGCGTTGGAGAAGAAAGAAACATACTGAAAGTTATCAGAAGCAGAAAACGGAACTGTTTATTGAAGGAAGGAATAGAAGGAATGGTAGAGGGAAAAAGAGGAAGAGGAAAAAGAAGATATCAAATGCTGGACAATATGAAAGGAGACAAATATTCAGAAATGAAAAGACTGGCTATGGACAGACAAAAGTGGAAGAGGCTAGGCTTAACCCATGACAAGACCTGCCGTAAGGCAGAATACCATGCCATTACTGCTACTCTCGTTATACAGAAACAGAACATAAATTTTCAGAGTGAGACAACTTCAGACAGGCTACCCCAGACATATCCAGAATGAATAAATGTATGGTGGTGTGGTTTTCAAGACACTCGTAAGTACTTTTTTTGGTTTATACTCGCCCAATTACGAGACCGAATTCGTTGTTTTTTTTCTGGTGTAACTATCTACTGTTCTATAGCATTTGAAAGAAGCTCCTAAGGGAACTTCAACATTGTAACGTGTATGGGACTTGAGCAAATAGTATTAACGTAACAGCGCCGCAAACCGCTGTCCTGTCGCCAGGAGAAGAGGTTCCACAAACGTCTGCCCTGTTATACAAAATGTAAGCAAGCACGTAGCTCAGGTACGGTTCGCGTGTTTAGTATCACAGCTGTCATACCAAGTGCTCAAAATGTTGACCTTGAGTATTGCTACACGCTATAAAGTGATTCTGGAGAAAGGATACTGCATGTTAAATTTCATATGAGGTTAACGGCAGCACAGGCCTGTGTCATGATAAATTTCATGCATTTAGCAGTCGTCAGCGTTTTCTAATAGACCTCTTGTCGTAGATAGTATAACACACTTTACGTCGAAATCAGGAAGTGTGCATGTTAACAACAAAATGCAAGAATAAAAGCTATACACTTATAAACTGTCATGCACCTATAGATGATGATAAAAGAATAAATCCGCAGAAAGTAAATCAGTTCAGGATCCTTTCGAATCTGAAATCTTGAGCATACCTAAAACAACGTTAAAATGCCTCTTGGCGACTTCAACGCGCAAGCTGGGAAGAAAAAGAAAGTTAAGAATATCGTAGCGAATATCCAGCACACTTCAGAACAAACAAGAATGGTGAAAGACTGGTCAACACGTTTAAAATGTTCCAGTTAAAACAGAGGTCCACACATTTTCGTAAGCTATCAAGAAAAGCCAAATCTCGTATATCTCCAAATCCAAAGCTAGGAGAATTTTAGGTGGATCATACAGCAATATCTAAAAGGAATATCATGGAAATTACGACTGTTAAAGTAATCAGAAATGAGGAATTTGATTTGAATCGTTATCTCTCTAAGATTAAAATACTATTACTAGCGTATAAAACAAAAAATACAACTAGGAAAATAATCTTGGTCAATAATCTTGGTGGATACAACTTCACTACAGGTAATATAACAATAGAAAATACGAACATTTTAGGTTAGGCTTTACTGTGACTGTTGTTGACATTAAATGAAACAAGTTTACTATTACCAGTCACCGTTTTATTTATTTCCACGACGCGTTTCAAAGGCTTAAACCTCCATCATCGGGTAGATTTACATTAGTTAGTATGACATTTGTGAGTGTGCTAAGATTTTATGGAGGAACTTGTGGCACTGTCTAGTGGAGAATCAAGACACTATTTCAGAACATGGTTTTGGGTTTCTTCTGACAAAAATTAAACTGTTATCTAACGGTAAACATAAAATAAGTAAAATAGAGTACCTCCAGTGGTCACAGGTTCCTTTCGCTGTCGTAACACATCACGTGTATGCTGTCATATTTGTAAACAAATATGGCGTCTGGAATCTGCTGGCTGCAAGGTTCCTTTAGCAGAAGAGAAGACATAATCGCAAAGTACAATGAATATACATCGTAACAACATTTAGAGGTGTTTGTTTTGAGGTGTCGAATACATGTGTGTGTACTAATCATTTAAAGTATTTAGAGGTGTTTGTTTTGAGGTGTCTAATACATGTGTGTGTATGCAAAATAAATAAAACGGTGACTGGTAACAGTAAACTTGTTGTTTCATTTAATAGAAAATACAGGAAAATTTAGAGAAGAAATTGGGACAGAACAAGGTGATTGGCATGAACTCCCGGTACAAATTACTAAAGCAGCAGAGAAAATTTTAGGACTGGCCAAGAACAAAAAGAAGACAAGGTGGAACGAAAAGTGTTAAGAAGCACTAGAACAAAGAGCTCAAAAATAAAGAAAATGCAGTTGTTCAAGAAAAGAACAAAATTTAGAAGAATTCAGGCAAAAAAGAAAAACATCGAAAATAATCCGAAGAATCATAAGTAGCTTGGAAAAAACTCGTCTTATGAAAATACAAGGAAGTTTTGCCAGAAATAGTACCAGAAATGTTTACAAACGTTTAAACATGTACTTATAGGGTATCAAGCACCAAGCATTTGCTTCGAAAATGAAACAAAGAAAATTTCGAAATACTAGCAAAACGTTTGGCAGGCTCTTAAACTGTCATGTTCCAACAGTTAACTTGGAATTTTCGGCAATATCTGAAAATCAGGAGAAATATTTCCCACCAACAGAGCAACAAAATTCATGAAGCAACCAAATCACTCAAAACAACAAAAATAGTAATGAAGGCTCCACTTGCACCTCAATCTCAATGGGGAGAGGAAAGGGGTCTCACCGAAATCTAACAACTCATTGATGGGAGGCAAAGGGACTTACCAATATCAAGCATCCCGATGGGAATAGAAAACTAAGCATCCACGTCGTTGTTCCTGGATCAAGCCAAACGTGGTTTCTAACCAGACATTGAAGTGGCTAACAATATTGTAGTGTACAACAAAATTTGCGACAATACAGTTAATTTCGAACATAAATGTCAACTATTACAACACAATGTTTTACATTTACATCACGAACTAAATTTAGAGTCAAATGTGTTAGTTCTTAATTGCAAAATCAGACACATTTGATGTTTGTCGATCGCAGCGCTATCTACCACGAATGAAAAACAATGGATTGAGTAACCGGTACATATTTTTTGTGTAGAATCCAAATATACAATAAAAGTGGGGAGTTTCCCTTTGAAAATACAAAGCTGACCACGCCTACACAGGAGGGTTGGTTAGGAGGTGGCCAGTTGTAGCATAGACAGATGTCCCCACTTATTTTCGTATTTACCAACTAGGATCGCGTAATCCCTTCATTTCTCTTCTTCCTTCTTTTCTATTTTTCCAGTACTCCTTCATCTTCTCCCCACGTTTTCTTTTCCTTTCATGTGCACATTTTGCTCCCGATTTCTTGTTTCTTATGCATTGAAATCTTTATAAAGTTAGTATTTTATTCTTAAAAAGATTTCGTCTGATATTTCCTATTCTTTGATGTTGTTTCTGCTAGATCCATGATATTGACGATTTCTTCATTCATAAATACAGGAAAATTGGTTCTTGAGCTTGTTCTCATCCATTCAGTAGAGGTATCCAAAAAAGATTAATTTCTTTTAGCCGTTACTTCTGGTACTTTCTCTAAATTTTTTTAGATCCCCTTATTTCTTCTCATTTTCCAGACATCTGTTGTTTGTATTGCGCCAACTATTTTTCTAACTATGCGTCTTTCAAGTACCGCTATTCTGTCCAGCTTATAGTTCACTGTTAGGCATTAACATCTATATAAAGATTCTGGTCATACCATTGTTGTATAGTATTTTAGTTTTGGTTTTCTAGATAGGCATTTCCTGTTGTAAATATTCTTTATCAAACCATATGCTCTCTCCATTTTATTAACTGTTACATTTATTGCAAACTTTTCTAGTCCACTCTGTTTTATAGTTACCCCAAGACATCTGAATTTACTTACAGGTACTTGCTCTATTTCACCTATTTATGTTCCAGCGGAATTTGGTGCATTTTTTGTTCGTCATGAATTATTTTAGCTGAAATTTTGAGACCAGTTCTTTTTGCTGTTTCTTCCAGAAGATTTATTTGAATAAGTGCGTCTGTCAGATTTTCTGAAAGTATTGCAAAATCGTCTGCAAAAGCCAGGCAGTTTACCTTAATTCTAATTGTTTCCCTTCTTAGGATTACTGGTTCAATTCTATGATTATTTAGCTCCAAATTATAGATCCTTACTATATTTTTTAGAACACAGTTAAACAGTAAAGGTGATAAATCATCCCCTTCTTTAACACCCGTTTTTATTCCAAATGGCTGAGAAAGTTCTCACATAAATTTAGCTTTAGAAATGGTCTTCGTTAGAATTTTATGAACCATGTTTGGTAATTTTGCTTTACCATCAAATCCTCTAATGATTTTATCTATTGTTTGTCTACCGAATTAAATGCCTTTGGAGAAATCAATAAATGATACTATTACAGGTTTTCTGGAGTACATTCTGTGACGAATTGTTGATTTTAAGCTAAAAATTTATATTCTGTGTAGGATCTCTTTCTAAAACCTCCCTGATATTCTCCTTATCGTTTGTCTAAAGTTTCTACAACTATACCTCTGGTGAATTTTTGAATATGTTGTGTGTCACTTGCAGAAGTAATATTCCTCTGTAATTAATGACTTTTTTTGTCTTCCTTTTTATGTAGAGGTGGATTAACGCTATTTTCCACTCTACTGGATTCTTATAGTTTTCCAAATGTTCTCAAAAAGCATTTATGTGTGACCTGTGTAGCATGGCCTAAATGCTGCCCTTAAATGTTTTTGTGTGGTGGGACGGCATGACGAGTTGGTAGTGTTTACGTCGGTAGATGTGTGTTTTCCGTGTATGCTGAATTTCTTGGAGGTTGGTGATTCTAAGATCCAGGAAATGTATACTTTTGCTGTCATGTTATACTGCGGATTTTATGTTTTGTGGAAACAACTGAGTAATGTAAGTAGTTCTTCAAGCTCCTCTTTGTGCCATCATTATGTAAAGAGTACAAAAAAGTGTAGTCGCTTTGTGAAGATGTGAAGGAGCTGATAAAACGACAGAGTCCTTGTACGAGAGTAATACCAAAAGTAAGGTTTCCTATTTTTCTATAAGAACATAGACCTGTTTATTTCTACAATGGTTTACATCAGTTTACAGCTTGAACATTTAGCTACTTTTCGACATAATCACGATTTCTGTCGATACATTTTTGTAGACGCTGTGGCAGTTTTTGTATGCCCATGTCATACCAGCTCGTCGCCATGCTGTTCAGAAAGTTATGAACCTCTTCTTTCACCTCCTCGTCGGAGCTGAATCGCTTTCCAGCCAAATGTTTTTTTTCACTTAGGGAACAAGTGATAGTCACTGGGCGCCAAGCCAGGACTATAGGGTGTGAGGGTAATTATGTTCCACTGAAACTGTTGCACGAGAGCAACGGTATGCCGAGCGATGTGTGGGCGAGCGTTGTCATGGAGAATGTGTACGCCCTTCCTCAACATTACTCTTCTCCGGTTCTGAATTGCCCGTTTGAGTTTTTTCAGAGTTTCACAGTGCCTGTCAGCCCTCTGCGTTCAAAAACCGAAAAACTGCGCGCAATTCGCACTTGGCGGTAACATCCAACGGGAGCTCCATTCTCAACGCCTGCCTAAGAAGGAGACGGCACGACCGTGCGGTCGGAGATTTGTCCAAAATTTTTTGTGGTGAAAGAGGACCCCTAACACCTCACGTGGTTAAAATATTAGGACGCACTACCCCGAAAATCACGGGAAAAATCGATCCAAAGTTTCTTAGGTGCCATATGAGTACAAAATGTTAGTGCATTGCCGAGCCGCCGTCTGTCCTAGATGTTTAGGGCTCGTGCTCCTACGCCAGAGGTCTCGGGTTCGATTCCTCCTTCGGCACTTTTTTTTTTCTTCTGTTTCATTTTCTTTTGTTATTCCACCAATTATACAGAAAGTTTCCCAAACCTACATTATCTTTAACAAGTTAGTTACATTATTGAATAAAAATTATTTTCTTTTTGTCCAACAACACAATTCATGGCGGTGGGTTTTCCATTCTTCATTGTAAAGTATAAGAGGAAAAAACATTGGGTTTTTAATCAGAATAACAAAGTCGATTGGGAAACATTCAATTTTTATACATATAATAATTATAAACAAGAACCGCAGTGGCAATTATCGTAAAAACAAACAAAGCAATACTTTTTGCGACATATTGCACAACATATAAAAACGGATTTTTTACAATCACAGGGCGTTTGCAATAAATCTGTACAAAAATGTGCCCCATTAACATTTACGAAAATGTTTTGAATGTCTGCTAATTTTGAGGCAAACCAGGAGTATTGAATCATGTCTCGGAATATAAGTGACGATAATTGATGGTGAATTATAGAATGAATTTTTATACAATCTTCCCGGAATTAATTTCACGATTCTCCTGTAACAATGCACTGCAATTTTGCAAGCAACAGAAGAAGAAGAAACTACCGGAGGAGGAATCGAACCCGAGACCTCTGGCATAACGGTCCGAGCGCTAACCATGTAGGCCAAACGGCGGCTAGGCAATGGATTAACATTTTATACTCATACGGCACCTAAGAAACTTTGGATCGATTTTTCTCGGGATTTTCTGAGTAGTGCGTCCTAATATTTTAACCACGTGAGGTGTTAGGGGTCCTCTTTCACCACACAAAATTTCGGACAAATCCCCGACCTCACGGTCGTGCCATCTCCTTGTAAGACTGAGCGTCTCAGCGAGGCGTGCGCATGTTTACACGCAGCGAGTGAAGCACTCTTCATAACAGTGTGACCAACTGCCACACAGGGTTCTGTACTTATAAAAAAAGAGGAGACCTTACTTTTGGGATTACTCTCGTAGATAATGTGAAAATTTGAAGCAGCTGATGACACGTAAATCCCTAGTATTTAATCGAAAAAAGAAAGTAAGAAGAAAGAGATCACTTTCATTGTAAATGAAAAAGGAGCAGTTGGAAGCGTTTCCAGAATTCTCTCCCTCGAAATCTATAGCAAGCGCTTGCTAGACAGGTAAACCTACGGGGGAGGTGGTAGACACTTTCACTTTGAACAACGTCGACGCCCATCGCGCTAAAATATTTGCAAACAAAGAGTGAGACAGTCCGGTGTAAGTTGTGTGGCTGGCACAATAGAGACCCCGAGCTCCGGCCAGGTAGAAAAGCTAATCTGGCGTGTCCAGAGCGGTCTCTGGACGGATGGCCTGTCCTGCGCCACCACGCCTCAGCAGCAACAAACAGCAGCGCCGAAGTGAGGCGTCTGGAGCCGACGCGGGTGAAGACAAAAAGGGAGGCCATTCTGTGCCGCCCACCCTGGGGAACGCCCCCTGGGCGACGCGAGCCAAGGTCGCGGCCGCAGGGTCCAGGTACGGCGAGAATGGGTCGCGCCTGCGCGACGCGGGGGGCGTGCGAGTGGCGCAGGTGAAATCTGTTGTGGCTCTTCACTTTCCCAGCGGAGGTCCGGCGTCGCGGGCGGCAAGCGCCCTCTGATCCTCCGACGGGGGCGGAAGGACGGCTCCGCAACCTGCGTGTGTCCCTCGCTCTTCCAAGGTCGCCCTCCTCTGCGGGCCGCACGGTGGGAACCAACCGGCTCCGTCCGCTTCTAACCAAGGCACTAATTGAACCGTATCCTCACTTCGTCCTTGTACGACCGCAAAAGGACTCTCATATGTTCAATAATATTCTCAAATCGCGTGTACTGACGTATTGTCAATGCCAAAAGCATTGATGGCTCCTTTCGGAATATGCTGCTGCATTAGCTCAATACTTAACAATCATATACAACCGCTCGCTCGGCGAAAGATCCGTACCCAAACACTGGAAAGTTGCACAGGTCACACCAATATTCAAGAAAGGTAGTAGGAGTAATCTACTAAATTACAGGCCCATATCGTTAACGTCGATATGCAGCAGGATTTTAGAACACACAGGGTGTTACAAAAAGGTATGACCAAACTTTCAGGAAACATTCCTCACACACAAATAAAGAAAAGATGTTATGTAGACATGTGTCTGGAAACGCTTAATTTCCGTGTTAGAGCTCATTTTAGTTTCGTCAGTATGTACTGTACTTCCTCGATTCACCGCCAGTTGGCCCAATTGAAGGAAGGTAATGTTGACTTCGGTGCTTGTGTTGACATGCGACTCATTGCTCTACAGTACTGCTAACATCAAGCATATCAGTACGTAGCATCAACAGGATAGTGTTCAACACGAACGTGGTTTTTGCAATCAGTGCAATGTTTACAAATGCGGAGTTGGCAGATGCCCATTTGATGTATGGATTAGCACGGGGCAAGCCGGCCGGTGTGGCCGTGCGGTTAAAGGCGCTACAGTCTGCAACCGCGTGACCGCTACGGTCGCAGGTTCGAATCCTGCCTCGGGCATGGATGTGTGTGATGTCCTTAGGTTAGTTAGGTTTAATTAGTTCTAAGTTCTAGGCGACTGATGACCTGAGAAGTTAAGTCGCATAGTGCTCAGAGCCATTTGAACCATTTTTGAGCACGGGGCAATAGCCGTGGCGCGGTACGTTTGTATCGAGACAGATTTCCAGAACGAAGGTGTCCCGACAGGAAGACGTTCGAAGCAATTGATCGGCGTCTTAGGGAGCACGGAACATTCCAGCCTATGACTCGCGACTGGGGAAGACCTAGAACGACGAGAACACCTGCAATGGACGAAGCAATTCTTCGTGCAGTTGACGATAACCCTAATGTCAGCGTCAGAGAAATTGCTGCTGTACAAGGTAACGTTGACCACGTTACTGTATGGAGAGTACTACGGGAGAACCAGTTGTTTCCGTACCATGTACAGCGTGTGCAGGCACTATCAGCAGCTGATTGGCCTCCACGGGTACACTTCTGCGAATGGTTCTTCCAGCAATGTGTCAATACTCATTTCAGTACAAATGTTCTCTTTACGGATGAGGCTTCATTCCAACGTGATCAAATTGTAAATTTTCACAATCAAAATGTGTGGGCTGACGAGAATCCGCACGCAATTGTGCAATCACGTCATCAACACAGATTTTCTGTGAACGTTTGGGCAGGCATTGTTGGTGATGTCCTGATTGGGCCCCATGTTCTTCCACCTACGCTCAATGGAGCACGTTATCATGATTTCATACGGGATACTATACCTGTGCTGCTAGAACATGTGCCTTTACAAGTACGACACAACATGTGGTTCATGCACGATGGAGCTCCTGCACATTTCAGTCGAAGTGTTCGTACGCTTCTCAAGAACAGATTCGGTGACCGATGGATTGGTAGAGGCGGACCAATTCCATGGCCTCCACGCTCTTCTGACCTCAACGCTCTTGACTTTCATTTATGGGGGCATTTGAAAGCACTTGTCTACGCAACCCCGGTACCAAATGTAGAGACTCATCGTGCTCGTATTGTGGACGACTGTGATACAATACGCCATTCTCCAGGGCTGCATCAGCGCATCAGGGATTCCATGCGACGGAGGGTGGATGCATGTATCCTCGCTAACGGACATTTTGAACGTTTCCTGTAACAAAGTGTTTGAAGTCGTGCTTGTACGTTCTGTTGCTGTGTGTTTCCATTCCATGATTAATGTGGTTTGAAGAGAAGTAATAAAATGAGCTCTAACATGGAAAGTACGCGTTTCAGGACACATGTCCACATAACATATTTTCTTTCTTTGTGTGTGAGGAATGTTTCCTGAAAGTTTGGCCGTACATTTTTGTAACACCCTGTATATTGTATTCGAACATAATGAATTACCTCGAAGAAAACGGTCTATTGACACACAGTCAACATGGGTTTAGAAAACATCGTTCTTGTGAAACACAACCAGCTCTTTATTCACATGAAGTGCTGAATGCTACTGACAAGGGATTTCAAATCGATTCTGTATTTCTGGATTTCCGGAAGGCTTTTGACACTGTACCAAACAAGCTGCTCGTAGTGAAATTGCGTGCTTATGGAATATCGTTTCAGCTATGTGACTGGATCTGTGATTTCCTGTCAGATAGGTCACAGTTAGTTGTAATTGAAAGTCATCGAGTAAAACAGAAGTGATTTCTGGCGTTCCCCAAGGTAGTGGTATAGGCCCTTTGGTGTTCCTTATCTACACTCCTGGAAATGGAAAAAAGAACACATTGACACCGGTGTGTCAGACCCACCATACTTGCTCCGGACACTGCGAGAGGGCTGTACAAGCAATGATCACACGCACGGCACAGCGGACACACCAGGAACCGCGGTGTTGGCCGTCGAATGGCGCTAGCTGCGCAGCATTTGTGCACCGCCGCCGTCAGTGTCAGCCAGTTTGCCGTGGCATACGGAGCTCCATCGCAGTCTTTAACACTGGTAGCATGCCGCGACAGCGTGGACGTGAACCGTATGTGCAGTTGACGGACTTTGAGCGAGGGCGTATAGTGGGCATGCGGGAGGCCGGGTGGACGTACCGCCGAATTGCTCAACACGTGGGGCGTGAGGTCTCCACAGTACATCGATGTTGTCGCCAGTGGTCGGCGGAAGGTGCACGTGCCCGTCGACCTGGGACCGGACCGCAGCGACGCACGGATGCACGCCAAGACCGTAGGATCCTACGCAGTGCCGTAGGGGACCGCACCGCCACTTCCCAACAAATTAGGGACACTGTTGCTCCTGGGGTATCGGCGAGGACCATTCGCAACCGTCTCCATGAAGCTGGGCTACGGTCCCGCACACCGTTAGGCCGTCTTCCGCTCACGCCCCAACATCGTGCAGCCCGCCTCCAGTGGTGTCGCGACAGGCGTGAATGGAGGGACGAATGGAGACGTGTCGTCTTCAGCGATGAGAGTCGCTTCTGCCTTGGTGCCAATGATGGTCGTATGCGTGTTTGGCGCCGTGCAGGTGAGCGCCACAATCAGGACTGCATACGACCGAGGCACACAGGGCCAACACCCGGCATCATGGTGTGGGGAGCGATCTCCTACACTGGCCGTACACCACTGGTGATCGTCGAGGGGACACTGAATAGTGCACGGTACATCCAAACCGTCATCGAACCCATCGTTCTATCATTCCTAGACCGGCAAGGGAACTTGCTGTTCCAACAGGACAATGCACGTCCGCATGTATCCCGTGCCACCCAACGTGCTCTAGAAGGTGTAAGTCAACTACCCTGGCCAGCAAGATCTCCGGATCTGTCCCCCATTGAGCATGTTTGGGACTGGATGAAGCGTCGTCTCACGCGGTCTGCACGTCCAGCACGAACGCTGGTCCAACTGAGGCGCCAGGTGGAAATGGCATGGCAAGCCGTTCCACAGGACTACATCCAGCATCTCTACGATCGTCTCCATGGGAGAATAGCAGCCTGCATTGCTGCGAAAGGTGGATATACACTGTACTAGTGCCGACATTGTACATGCTCTGTTGCCTGTGTCTATGTGCCTGTAGTTCTGTCAGTGTGATCATGTGATGTATCTGACCCCAGGAATGTGTCAATAAAGTTTCCCCTTCCTGGGACAATGAATTCACGGTGTTCTTATTTCAATTTCCAGGAGTGTATATAAACGATTTGGGAGACAATCTGAGCAGCCGTCTTCGGTTGTTTGCAGATGACGCTGTCGTTTGTCTACAGATAAAGTCATCAGAAGATCAAAACAAACTGCAAAACGATTTAAAAGAAATATCGGAATGGTGCTAAAAGTGGCAGTTGACCTTAAATAACGAAAAGTGTGAGGTCATCCACATGAATGCTAAAAGGAACGCATTAAACTTCGGTTACGCGAAAATCAGTCTAATCTAAAAGCCGTAAATTCAACTAAATATCTAGGTATTACAATTACGAACAATTTAAATTGGAACGAACATACAGAAAATGTTGTGGGGAAGGCTAAGCAAAGACTGCGTATTATTGGCAAGACACTTAGAAAATGTAACAGACCTACTAAGGAGGATGCCTACACTACGCTTGTTTGTCCTCTTTTGGAATACTGTTGCGCGGTGTGGGATCCTTACCAGATAGGACTCACTGAGTACCTCGAAAAAAAGAAAGGAAGCACGTTTTGTATTATCGCTAAATATGGGAGAGAGTGTCACAGAAACGATACAGGATTTGGGATGGACAGCATTAAACGAAAGGCGTTTTTCGTTGCGACGGAATCTTCTCACGAAATTCCAATCATCAACTTTCTCCTCCGAATGCGAAAATATTTAGTTGACACCGACTTACATAGGGAGGAACGATCACCAAGATAAAATAAGGGAAATCAGTGCTCGTACGGAAAGATATTGGCGTTCATTCTTTCCGCGCGCTATACGAGATTGGAATAATTGAGAATTGTGAAGGTGGTTCGATGAACCCTCTGCCAGGCACTTAAATGTGATTTGTAGAGTACCCATGTAGATGCAGATGTAGATGTAGAAAAGTTGTTGTTGTTGTTGTTGTTGTTGCTGTTGTGGTCTTCAGTCCAGAGACTGGTTCGATGCAGCTCTCCATATTACTCTATCCTGTACAAGCTTCTTCATCTCCTAGTACCTACTGCAACGTTTATCCTTCTGAATCTGCTTAATGTATTTATCTCTTGGTCTCCCTCTACGATTTTTACCCTCCACTCTTTTCAGTACTAAATTCATGCCTCTGAACATGTCCTACCAACCGATCCCTTCTTCTAGCCCAGTTGTGCCACAAATTTCTCTTCTCCCAAATTCTATTCAATACCTCCTCATTAGTTAGGTGATCTATCCATCTAATCTTCAGCATTCGTCTGTAGCACCACATTTCGAAAGCTTCTATTCTCTTCTTGTCTAAACTATTTATTGTCCATGTTTCACTTCCATACTTGGCTACACTCCATACAAATACTTTCAGAAAAGACTTCCTGACACTTAAATCTATACTCGATGTTAACAAATTTCTCTTCTTCAGAAACGCTTCCCTTGCCATTGGCTGTCTACATTTCGTATCATCTCTGCTATGACCATCACCAGTTATTTTGCTCTCCAAATAGCAAAACTCTTCTACTACTTTAAGTGTCTCATTTCCTAACGTAATTCCCTCAGCATCACCTGATTTAATTCGACTACATTCCGTTATCTTCATTTTGCTTTTGTTGATGTTTATCTTGTATCTTCCTTCCAAGACACTGTCCATTTCGTTCAATTGCTCTTCCAGGTACTTTGCCGAAATACTGCACGATTATAATTTAACTTTCGCTGCTTAGGCCAGTGTAAACGGAACACTTTCTATCGCATTGGTATCCAACCTTATAGGAATGGTGTTCAGACTGTGCGCTGCAGGATTTGTGTAGTTAGTAGTGTTAGTGTCATGACTGGCCACTAGGTGCCGGTACTGGTTTGGCGACGTAGGACTGAGACACAAACATTACAGTTGCAGATAGGCAACATGGGCCTGGACAATGTGAAATAGTTCACATCGATCTGAGCACTATGGGACTTAACATCTGAGGTCATCAGTCCCCTAGAACTTAGAACTGCTTAAACCTAACTAACCTAAAGACATCACACATTCCATGCCCGAGGCAGGATTCGAACCGGCGACCGTAGCAGTCGCGCGGTTCCGGACTGAAGTGCCTAGAACCGCTCGGCCACCAAGGCCGGCGGACAAGGTGAGCGGGGCTTTACTCGTAAAGCTGTTTCACCAAAATAGCAGCAGTAATGCAAAAAAATGGTTCAAGTGGCTCTGAGCACTATGGGACTTAACATCTGTGGTCATCAGTCCCCTAGAACTTAGAACAACTTAAACCTAACTAACCTAAGGACATCACACACATCCATGCCCGAGGCAGGATTCGAACCTGCGACCGTAGCGGTCACGCGGATCCAGACTGAAGCGCCGAGAACCGCACGGCCACACCGGCCGGCAGCAGTAATGTAGTTCGAATGAACTGGCGATTTGGGAATTGTTCGTGGCAGAGGTCGACGGTCAATTGCCCCAAAAATTGATGAGGTTATTATTGGTATGTCTGAGAATTCAGGACACAATCTGCGGTCTTCAAGCAGTGTACGAGCTGTGTCACTACGGCTGAAAAGTCCATGGTCCACCATTGTTTCGGACAGCAGTGCAGCAATTTCTAGTGCAGTCCCAGGCTGCCCTCACTATGAGCAACGTTTGTAACCTGGAACGCAAGCATGGCACACAGTTAACAAGTCTTACCATCTCATGTAGAAATTAAAATGTGTTTCTTTCAATGGTATATTTGTTATTTCTCCTCCTCATGTCCTTGCAAACGTTTCCACAAAGATTCGCAGTCGTACGATCGCCCGTTTTTCATGGAGGCCCACTCAAGTAGCGGAAGTTTAATTATAACTACACTGTATTCTCAGTACTGTCAACCGGGGGACTGGGTGTCTGTGTTGTCCTCATCATTCGAGACGTGGCGAAACCGGAAATGGAAAGATTTCGAACCTGTATGGGCGCTGATGACCATGGTGTTGAGCGCCCCACAAACCAACATCATCATTAATACCGTCTACACATACTACACGTGTGAGGTCAAGTGTTGGCTGTTTCATAATATTCTCCATTCAGATGTTGACAGAGCTTCGTGAACCATCCACACGATGTCACTGTTTATGTTCTCAGTTCGCCTTTGGGCATATCATACCTCAGATTCAATTTATCAAGTAGTCTTTTAACAGAAAACAATTTTAATACACCTATCCGTGGTAAACATCGTATGCACCAATTTACAATGGTCAAAGGCGGGTACTTTGTGACACTGTTTACTTTATTAATGTTCAAATGTGTGTGAAATCTTATAGGACTTAACTGCTGAGGTCATCAGTCCCTAAGATTACACACTACTTAACCTAAATTACCCTAAGGACAAACACACACACCCATGCCCGAGGGAGGACTCGAACCTCCGCCGGGACCACTTTATTAATCTGAAAGTATAGTACTGGTTGGTGAATTACATTAACAGTTTGGAAAAAACGCTTTCGCTTCGAAAAATACGTCATATATTTGCAATGGCTAACAAGAGGTCTCCGAACCGCATGTTGTTTCACCAAATGATCACAAAACGTAAAAACAAAAATATTTTAAGTTAATTATCTGAACATATCCTCGTCAGGGAGATATTACTGCTCCACAGTTTTCCATAAAATTGTTCTAATTGTTGTATAAACTGGCAGGCTCAGTTGCAAAGCTATTTTTACTGGAAATAATGCGTTTCACCTGGTTAAGGCTTCATCAGATTTTATGAAACACTATCAAGAGTATTTCATATCACAGACTGGAAAAGCGGTTGCTCAGAACAGATGATGAATAAACTATGTCAAAGACATTTCTGTCGGACTGGCCCACTTGCAAATCGTGAACACTAGCGAGCGAATCGCAGCATGTAGCTACGCGTACATCATATAAATATGAATTACGAATTGTGTTTGACGACACTACAGAGCTTAAGTTCAAGTTTTCTAGAACCTGTCCTGTCGCCATAAATCTCGAAGTTACTGCTTATCTCTCGCCGACGGAGACTGATCCCTCATTAACATAGTTTCTTCTCTATTTTATTATGCATAGACAGTAATAATTTGTCGTACGATGGAGAACTGATCATAAAATAGTTTATGAAATCATTCGGGAACGTGATTCTGATTACAGTCAACAAATGGGCATGGCAAGAAGTCGCTCCTCTTCCTCGACCTTTTCTCACCTGTTTTCTCACTTTCGCTGTTTCCTGTTATTACTGCTAATATACTCTACTGGTCATTAAAATTGCTTCACCAAGAAGAAATGCAGACGATAAACGGGTATTCATTGGACAAATATACTAGAACTGACATGTGATTACATTTTCACGCAATTTGGGTGCATATATCCTGAGAAATCAGTACCCAGAACAACCACCTCTACAGTTCATCAAGAGCAGTGACTGGGGTTTTGTGATGAGCCAGCTGCTCGGTCACCAGTGACCAGACATTTTCAGTTGGTGGGAAATCTGGAGAATGTGCTGGCCAGGACAGCATTCGAACATTTTCTGTGTCCAGAAAGGCCCGTACAGGACCTGCAACAGGTGGTAGTGCATTATCCTGCTGAAATGTAGGGTTTCGCAGGGATCGAATGAGGGGTAGAGCCACGGGTCGTAACACATCTGAAATGTAACGTACACTGTTCAATGTGCCGTCAATGCGAACAAGAGGTGACCGAGACGTGTTGTAACCTCCCCCTCTCTTATCGACCTTAATGACAGTGAAAAATTAAACCGCGTGTACCTAATGGAAATTTGGGAAAAGCAATCGTCACCGAAGTTAATTTGTCGGTAAAGAGTGAGGAAATGGTTACATCTAAATGAAAGGAAAAATGCAAATGAAATTGGTGGAAATTAATTTTGAGAAAAGGGTAAAATTAATAAAGAAAGTAAATGTGCGGTCGTTACGTTAACAATTAATTGGCGTTAATTATATATTTGAGATTTGGGGAAAATTACGGTCGCCAGTCCTATGGACAACTACTATAATAACTGAAAATGAAAGATTAATGCACATATAATTAGCACTGAAAGCGTGGCAACTGAAGGTTGACACGTGTTGTGTGAAAACTGAATGTTTGTCAGAAGTAATAAATTTCGCTACACTCTGACTGAATTTAGAAAAGAATTAATAAAATCGGAAAACTGAAAGTTAATTTAGTGACTGAAATTAATAGTGAATTTTGTTTCTGAAGCACTATGAAATTCAATAATAAGGTTAATCTTGGGCTACCTCAACAATCATTTCAAAAGCTACTTGAATCTACGCAATTTAGAAATAAGAGATTTAACTTGGAACTTGAATTAAATGATTCTGAATAATTAAAAATAGTAAAATTTTTTACGTACCAAGCTGAGCTGCAGTCACAGGTAAGCTAAAATATGGTAACAAAACTCGCACTCTTAATTTCTGCTTGTGTAATCTAAATATTGTAGCCAGCTATGAATACTTTAACTGAACTTTGAAATTAAAGCAGTGAAATGGAATGATATTACTATAATGCTGGCGTATGAATTTCAACGACACTCGGGTTCATTCCAGAAAAGGAAGGGACCCTACTTGGTAATGCAATTGGGACAATGAGCAACAAAGGTTCATGCTAAGTTGCTGTATTTTTGTGATGCAACAGTTTTAAAAGCTGAGGTCTGCCATACAGTTCTAAAACTTTACGTGCTTTCAGTCTTCCTTGTTGGTTGATTGAAGGTTTGAAGCCGTCCATCGAGGAGGTGGCGACAGTCACTCATTGTGGGCCGTCGCTGTTGCAGAAGCTGGATGTCTTCTCGACACGGTCACCAGGCGAAACGGGCCCTTGATGTGCGCCAGCTAATGCTTCCTGTCAGAAACTATCATAGCAAGTCACGCGCAATTACATGCTGTCAAACCCCGAAAGCGCGGCAACTCACGGGAGCGTCACACAACACACCTGCTCAACCGCACCTACCCCAGCCAGACTCCGATCTGCCCGCGCTCCACGCGGCCGAGTTCACACTACCAAAGATTCTAAACACTTTGGTTCTGCACACGACCTATCGATGTAACCGTTAGATAGCATAGTTTTCCCTAGGCAAGACCCAGCGTAAAAATACAAATAATATTTACAAAACAAACCTTTTATACATCGACATAAATGTATAAATAGTAAAACAATTACAATATATAAAGACACAGAAATGTCATATCTTCAGGTAACAAAATAAGGAAAAAAATTTATAGTACAATAGATGGAAATAGGTGGATATGCATTTCCGGCGTTACAGTGTAACCAATGAGACCCCATACCATCACGCCGGGTGATGCGCCAGTATGGCGATGACGAATAGGCGTTTCCAATGTGCGTTCACCGCGAAGTGGCCAAACATGGATGCGACCATCATGATGCTGTAAACAGAACATGGATTCATCCGAAAAAATGACGTTTTAGTATTCGTGCACCCAGGTTCGTCGTTGAGTACACCATCGAAGGCGCTCCTGTCTGTGATGCAGCGTCAAGGGTAACCGAAGCCATGGTCTCCGAGCTGATAGTCCGTGCTGCTGCAAACGTCGTCGAACTGTTCGTGCAGATGGTTGTTGTCTTGCAAACGTCCCCATCTGTTGACTCAAGGATCCAGACGTGGCTGCACGATCCGTTACAGCCATGCGGATAAGATGCCTGTCATCTCGATCGCTAGTGATACAAGGACGTTGGGATCCAGCAGGGCGTTCCGTATTACCCTCCTGAACCAACCGATTCCATATTCTGCTAACAGTCATTGGATCTCGACCAACGCGAGTAGCAGTGTCGCGATACGATAAACCGCAATCGCGATAGGCTACAATCCGACCTTTATCAAAGTCGGAAACGTGATGGTACGCATTTCTCCTTCTTTTACGAGGCGTCACAACAACGTGTCACCAGGCAACGCCGGTCAACTGCTGTTTGTGTATGAGAAATCGGTGGGAAACTTTCCTCATGTCAGCACGTTGTAGGTGTCGCCACCGGCGCGAAACTTGTGTAAATGCTCTGAAAAGCTAATCATTTGCTTTTGGGTGTTCGACATCTTAATCTTGTAAAATCGCGTTGCCAACTCACAGTAATGTTGATGGTGTGTGGGTTGCTTCAACATGTCAGAGGTTTGACAAATTAGTATTGCCAATAAATACTGAACCTGTCCAAGACCCCTTTAGACGCAAGTCTGCTGTTATTCACGACAGCAGACAAATTAAAATGGTTATCTGTGTCAGTGAGATTAGCCAGACAGGGGGAGCCTCCGTCATCTGCATTTTGTTCAAATGGCTCTGAACACTATGGGACTTAACTTCTGAGGTCATCAGTCCCCTAGAACTTAGAACTGCTTAAACTTAACTAACCTAAGGACATCCCACACATCCATGCCCGAGGCAGGATTCGAACCTGCGACCGTTACGGTCGCGCGGTTACAGACTGTAGCGCCTAGAACCGCTCGGCCACTCCGGCCGGCCTGCATTTTGTTATCACATTTATTTTATAATATTTGCAGTTATTGTATCTGTCAAGATTGAGGCCTTCAGGACATCTCTTACATCTAATGAGATATCCATAGTGAGTCCTTTACACAATCGTTACCGCCTAGAGCGTCCACAACGCCACCAGAACATTCAGTGCTTCCTTCTTGCCTATTTCTACTCGGTACTAACCGCACCCAGCGGCGTCCTCTTGTCAGTGGCGACATACGGACACGGTGTGGAGTGGCATGGGGTCAGCCCGCCCCTCTCCCGAACGCTGTCAGCCTGCAGACTTCGGGACCGCCACTTGTCACTGAAGCAGCTCCTCAATTATTGGCACAACGGCACTGAGTCCACCCCGTTCCGGTCCTTCCACCAAAGGAAAATCCCTGCTGTACCGAGAATCGAACCCCTTTCGTCTTCTTAGCAGTCATACACGCTGATCGCTTAACTGCAGCGGCATATTTACTGGTGTACAACTTTGTAATCTACATCTACATCTACATGATTACTCCGCAATTCACATTTAAGTGCTTGACAGAGGGTTCATCGAACCACAATCATACTCTCTCTCTACCATTCCACTCCCGAACAGCGCGCGGGAAAACGAACACCTAAACCTTTCTGGTCGAGCTCTGATTTCTCTTATTTTATTTTGATGATCATTCCTACCTATCTATGTTGGGCTCAACAAAATACTTTCGCATTCGGAAGAGAAAGTTGGTGACTGAAATTTCGTAAATAGATCTCGCCGCGACGAAAAACGTCTTTGCTTTAATGACTTCCATCCCCCAACTCGCGTATGATATCTGCCACACTCTCTCCCCTATTACGTGATAATACAAAACGAGCTGCCCTTTTTTGCACCCTTTCGATGTCCTCCGTCAATCCCACCTGGTAAGGATCCCACACCTCGCAGCAATATTCTAACAGAGGACGAACGAGTGTAGTGTAAGCCGTCTCTTTAGTGGACTTGTTGCATCTTCTAAATGTCCTGCCAATGAAACGCAAGCTGTGGCTCGCCTTCCCCACAATATTATCTATGTGGTCTTTCCAACTGAAGTTGTTCGTAATTTTAACACCTGGGTACTTAGTTCAATTGACAGCCTTGAGAATTGCACTATTTATCGAGTAATCGAATTCCAACGGATTTCTTTTGGAACTCATGTGGATCACCTCACACTTTTCGTTATTTAGCGTCAACCGCCACCTGCCACACCATACAGCAATCTTTTCTAAATCGCTTTGCAACTGATACTGGTCTTTGGATGAGTTTACTAGACAGTATATTACAGCATCATCTGCGAACAACCTAAGAGAACTGCTCAGATTGTCACCCAGGTCATTTATATAGATCAGGAACAGCAGAGGTCCCCCTGGGGAACACCTAAAATCACTTCAGTTTTACTCGATGATTTGCCGTCTATTACTACAAACTGCGACCTTCCTGACAGGAAATCACGAATCCAGTCGCACAACTGAGACGATACCCCATAGGCCCGCAGCTTGATTAGAAGTCGCTTGTGAGGAACGGTTTCAAAAGCTTTCCGGAAATCTAGAAATACGGAATCAACTTCAGATCCCCTGTCGATAGCGGCGTAGGCGGCGAAAAATAAAATCTCTGTACAGCTGCAGATGCTTAATACTGCTTAATAATGTAGCTGTGACATCTCTCGTTCATTTTGTGAACTGTGTCTCTGTAAAGCTCAAATGCAGAGGCTCTCGCAATACAGATACACAGAACTGCAGGTACACATCACTTGCAAAAATGTTTCTCCTTACTAATGGAGTAAGAAGCGTTTTGCAGTCAAAGCGAGAAAACAATCTAGATATCCCAACATAATTGGTTCCCCAGTAATTAAACTTTGATTTTGTCGCCTTATGTTGGATTAAGGCCTCCAAAACGCATGGCAACCGAAAAGTTGAAGTTTAATGAGTGCTTACGTTGCATTTACTTATTTTATCTTTTAATCACATTTTAGGTGCATCAACAATACATTATACGATATGCCACTCATGCACGAGGCCGCGCGAAGTGGCCGCGCGGTTTGAGGCGCCACATCACGGATTGCGTGTCCTTCCCACCGGAAATTCGAGTCCTCCCTCGGGCATGGGTGTGTGTGTTGTTCTTAGCATAAGTTAGTTTAAGTAGAGTGTAAGTCTAGGAACCGATGACCTCAACAGGTTGGTCCTTTAGGAATTCATACAAATTTGAACATTTGCCAGGCATGAGCGGATACAGTCGTATTGCTGGCACGCCTGGTAACATTCAGAACACGGGATAATAACAGTAATAATGATAATGAAGGTAATATTATATAAATACACACGTAAACTACTATAAACACCTGAGAATGACGGTGGAAACCTTCGAAACGCGTCGTGCATGTTAATAACAAAGTAGCTGAAACAGATATCAGTTTTAATTTGTCCCCAGAATGAGACTTTCACCCTGCAGCGGAGTGTGCGCTGATATGAAACTTCCTGGAAGATTAAGACTGTATACCCGACCGAGACTCGAACTCGGGACCTTTGCCTTTCGCGGGCAAGTGCTCTACCATCTGAGCTACCGAAGCACGACTCACGCCTCGTCCTCACAGCTTTACTTCTGCCAGTATCTCATCTCCTACCTTCCAAACTTTACAGAAGCTCTCCTGCAAAGGTCACGAGTTCGAGTCTCGGTCGGGCACACAGTTTTAATCTGCCAGGAAGTTTCAGTTTTAATTTGTGTTGTCTTAAGCTATATGTTCAGGCTTCTATTCGAAACTTTCCAGTGCTAGAGAAAGAGAAAGAGAGACAGAGAGAGAGTGAGAGAACCCCAATATTCCACCCTTTTTTAAGTTAAAACCTTAATATAAACTGACAGTAATTTACACCAAGCGCTTTTCGTTTTTAGTGGGAAAGCTTCCGCAACTATTATACTTCAGCCATTACAAATCCATTTTTTTACCTTTTGGCCGCTACATAAAACAGTTTTACTTAAGAAAGAGATAATTTATACAAGCTAAGTGCACCGTTTATTTTTCCTATTTAATTCAAGTCAGTTATTTTTACGATAATTTCTTAGATTCCTAAATAGCAAGAACCAACAAGAAACTGATAAAAATCTATCGTTATACTTATTCACAAAGATAGAACCTGAAAGGTACTGGATAACTACAGAACAATAATGCTGGCTACAAATTTTTGCTGATATTCTCAAACTTCCAGTACACCTGTATTATGAAGACATTTTACCAGAACGGCAAGATGTTTGCATGAGGGGAAGATACTGCTGCAATGTTTACTTTGCTACGAAAATCTAGGTACAGAAACGCCGAGAATGTAACACTGAAACAGGCAAAAACGCTATCGATGTAATAAATTACAACAAGCTGCTGACAATGCTAGCGCAAGATGATACTCCACATAAAATTGTTCCAAATATTCACAGTTTAAAGGGTGCCCCATTCGAAGTAGCCGCAGTGTGGATAATGTGGGGAAGGAATTATTTAAATAGACTACAGAGTCAACATTTGGCGGAAAAGTTGGAAGTATGTACATGCAACTGTAATTTATTGTAAAAACACTTATTTTTTATTTTTTACGAGGTGAAAATACGCCGTTTAACTCTATTCGTTTTCGTTTATAGATGGCAACAAGTGTTTAGGACGGCGCAAGGTTAATTCCAAGTCCAGTTTTTACTGGTATCCATGAATGGGATTCGTTGAGAAAACAGCAATCGCCGATGTTGGGTTAACAGTCTGGAGGTTGAGCATGCGGAGAATTATCCGCAGATGGTCACGGAAGTCATTTGCGACGAAAGTGATGTTCATATCTCATGCATTTCGCTGACATACTTATTTTGCCAAGGAACTTTTCCAACGCCGTTCTAGAAAATTTAGGATTTTTGTCTTATTTCTCTGACACGTCAATTTCGTCACGAGATTCGTTGGTTTCCTGTAGCCTGCAATTCATCATATTTCTCAAAATCGTATGTTTCAAGATTTTCGGCCGTAAATAAGACTTGCTGTTGAATGTACAAGCGTTTTCTACCGCCCGTTAGTAGATTATGCAGCGTGCATGCTGCGAGTGTTATAGATGCCGCTATTTGCTAACATGAATTGACTGTTGTCGGGAACACACTGAATCGTCTGGATAAAATTCCAACAGTGCTTTCTACCATTTTTCTACCATGTGACGACCTACAATTTAAGATTTTTTCATTCATGGAAATATTTTTTAGACGACATCTACATCTGCATCTACATTTATACTCCGCAAGCCACCCAACGGTGTGTGGCGGGGGGCACTTTACGTGCCACTGTCATTACCTCCCTTTCCTGTTCCAGTCGCGTATGGTTCGCGGGAAGAACGACTGCCTGAAAGCCTCCGTGCGCGCTCTAATCTCTCTAATTTTACATTCGTGATCTCCTCGGGAGGTATAAGTAGGGGGAAGCAATATATTCGATACCTCATCCAGAAACGCACCCTCTCGAAACCTGGCGAGCAAGCTACACCGCGTGCAGAGCGCCTCTCTTGCAGAGTCTGCCACTTGAGTTTATTAAACATCTCCGTAACGCTATCACGGTTACCAAATAACCCTGTGACGAAACGCGCCGCTCTTCTTTGGATCTTCTCTATCTCCTCCGCCAGACCGATCTGGTACGGATCCCACACTGATGAGCAATACTCAAGTATAGGTCGAACGAGTGTTTTGTAAGCCACCTCCTTTGTTGATGGACTACATTTTCTAAGGACTCTCCCAATGAATCTCAACCTGGTACCCGCCTTACCAACAGGAGAGCGGAAATGTGTCGTCATCTAAAACAATTAAAGGGGAAGTGATACAGATGTTCCCCGGTTGTTTGCAGTCTGGTATTTTTTATACAGATCTGTCCACAAGTCATTCGCGTAATTTGTTGTTCACATACACTTCGGCGTCACCACCTCCATTATCAGTTCCATCATCGTGGTAAATGAATTTGTAATTTTCATCGATAAGTGCAAATAATATATGTTGTTGTAAGGCTTGTAGTTGAAGTAGTGTGAACCACTGGCACGTAGACAAGAATCGTACTCGTTTTCCGTCGACTGCTCCAGTTGTGTTATACACATTCCACTACTCTTCGAATTCCTTTGCTGTATATTCCCACTCGCCCTCTGTAGGTGCGTGCAAACAAAGTAGTTGATTAAAGTGCTGTGTAAACTTATTTTGTGCATTTTATTGCTCATAGGACGTGAAAGCATAGATTGTTAGAAGTTCATGAAATACGCCGTCAGGTGCCACAGCACACGCAGTCAGGTGTTTCAAATACACCCAGACGGAAGAACTAGGAAAGTATTAACTTGGAGGAGACAATGGAGTTGTTTCTTTGTTAGATTTTAACCGCTTATTGCGGTTCTTGTAGTCATCGTCTTTGCGTTATGAAGAATTTAGTATTTTCATAGCTTGCAAATAATCATTGTGGTGGTACTACAGACTGCATACACTTTGACTCATTTTATAGGTAAAGGAAACTTTTATAAAAGCAAAGTCCACGCTATTACTTTTAACAAAGGTAAAAGCTTCCCAAGTACACTGTGAAAAATCTTACAACTGGGATTTTATAAAAGATCTTTCTCAAAGAACTTTTGTAGTTTATTACGGGTCTAAGCAACATCACTCTACTTCCACGTAAGAAAATAGTGCTTCAGATTTATTGCAGGAAAAAATACAACAGAATTTAAAAGGAAAAACAGATCATGGAAATTACAGCAAAGGAAATTTGAGACGTGCGGTAGAAGCTATCAGAAACGATCCGTCTGTAAGAATGCCTCCCAAAATTACGGCATTCTTTGGAAGGCCGTTGGAAGGAAGATTAAAAATAATATTTCCGCAATATGGGTCCGGAATACATTTTGACGGAAGTGTCAATGGCAAGGTCAGTGACAGCCTTCTTTGATCAAATTATAGAGGTGAATGACAAATACGCACTGACAATGTAGAATAAAATAAACGAAAAGTGGGGTGAAGTGGCCATTAGGCGAACAGAAAGATAAATTAATTATGATCTTCAAGAAGCCATGTAAAATGGTGCTAATATTGTAACCAATGTATTAGGACATGCAGAAATACATTCTGGAGACTGTACTTAGGTGAAGTAGATGTGCTGTTCCACTCTAAATATATTGTGCTTAAGTCCATAAATTCCTTCTTAAGTTATTTGTGAATTGCCTCATATCTTTCTGGAGCAATACGTGAAGTGGTACACTGTGGATGCAGTATGGTGCAAGCTCGAATGCTCTCGCCTGTTGTTAGAAAAGCTAAACATGAGACCATATGTACGTGGAACGGCGTTTGCAAATATAAGGGTCTACTTTCATAAAGACCGAGTGATATGCTTGATCGTTCATTCTCAAGTAATTATCATAGCTCTCTATGTCCTAGCATTGTAGCTCAAGAAGCAAATTCTGCTGAACACTTCTAGCTTCTCTTCTAGTTATCACACGCGCAACCGTCCCTGTTCTCTGTTTTTTTTTTCGAGCAATGCACACGCCGCAAACATTACACTGAATGCTGCATCACAAAAGATTAACTGTCCGACATCCATTCACTAGAAACTAGGGCAAAACTTCTACGTTAGTGTCAGGGCTCCAGTAAAATACATTGATCAAAAAAGTTAACAAGCCACTGACACAGACCTCTGTCAAAAAATTCTACAAAGTAATTCGGTTGCGGACAGGAAAATTTCGCGAAAACGATAACACTAAAAATAACGAGAAAGTAGCGAAATAACGCTAAAATCGACAATTTTTAAGAGATACCACGAAATTTATAATTTAGCCATGGAAAAATGTTATAAATCTGAGCACGGTATTTTACTAATATAACTTGTCGTCATTGAACGTTAAAACTACATGTTCACTTCTAACATTCTCAAGGCTGAGGATCGCGTATAATCTTAAGATGTCAGTTCATTCTCCCGTGTAAATACGAGGGTCACTCCAAAAGAAATGCACACTATTTTTGTAAAAACACAGTTTTCATTCTGCATGTGTGAAAGTTTTACAGTGTGTAGATACATCCTTCCCGCTTGTTTTCAAACTTAGTTCAACCTGTTCCCGTGAGTGGCGCCGTCACAGCATGTCTTGAAGATGGCTGCTACACTTGACGTTCCTCAGAAGCAACGTGCTGTCATAGAATTCCTGTGCTGCGAAAACGAGACAGTGGGAAACATCCACAAGAGGTTGAAAAAGGCGTATGGACACGAAGAGGCAATCAATGGTGTGGCATCATGCAAATTCACCCAAGGAAAAAAAAAAATTCAAAACCACACCATCTGCTGGAAAAGTTATGGCTACGGTGTTTTTCGATTCCGAAGGACTCTTGCTTGTGGACATCATGTCAAGTGGAACCACCATAAATTCTGATGCATATGTGACGACGCTGAAGAAACTTCAAGCTCGACTGAGTCGTGTTTGACCACATCGGCAAAACCAGGATGTTTTGTTGTTGCTCGACTATGCATGGCCACATGTCAGTCAAAAAACCATGGAAGCGATCACAAAACTCGGATGGACAACACTGAAACACCCGCCTTACGGTCCTGAGCTGGCTCCATGTGACTATCATCTCTTTGGGAAGCTGAAAGACTCTCTTTGTGGAACAAGGTTTGAAGATGATGACTCCCGTGTACATGCTGTCAAACAATGGCTCCAACAGGTTGGTCCAGAATTTTACCGTGTGGGTATACAGGCGCTGGTTCCAAGATGGCGTAAGGGAGTTGAGAGGGACGGACATTATGTGGAGAAATGAAAATATTGTTCCTAAAGGATGTGTCTACACACTGTGAAACTTTGAAACATGTAGAATAAAAGATGGATTAAAAAAAAATAGTGTGTATTTCTTATGGAGTGACCATCGTATCATTGACGTGACGACGAAAATAGCACCTAAATTAGAAAAAAAACAGCAAATTTCGCAAAAACGTTACATCGAATATGGCAAAAATAACACCGAATTCGGCAATAGAAATTACCGAACATGACAAAAAATGAATTTGACCATAAAATAATTTTATTCCCTGTCCCTAATAACAGGCCTTGTCAGTGGGAGACAGAAGCACACCAGATATCGGCTCTGCCTTCTATTCCAGTCTCGCATTGTTCATGGAAAGAAAGATTGTCGGTATGCCTCTGTGTGGTCTCTAATCTCTCTGATTTTATGCTCACGGTCTCTTCGCGACATATATGTAGGAGGGAACAATATACTGCTTGACTCGTCGGTGAAGGTATGTTCTCGAAACATCAACAAAAGCCCGTACCGAGCTACTGAGCATATCTCCTGCAGAGTCTTCCACTGGAGTGTATCTATCATCTCCGTAACGCTTTCGCGATTACTAAATGATCCTTTGAAAGGTGGCTACACTGAGCCACTGCGCCAGAGATTGCGCCAAAGAGTATTATTAAGCCGCCTCCACAGTGCTTGTCGAGAGCTCGTAGAAGTGAGTGCTTGGAGAGAGCTCGTAGTAGTCAGTGCTTGTCGAGAGCTCGTAGAAGTCAGTGCATGGAGAGAGCTCGTAGCAGTCAGTGCCTGTCGAGGACTCGGGGTAGTCTGTGCTGAGATGTTGTAGCAGAGAGTGTTTGTTGAGATGTGCTATTAGGCAGTGCTTGTTGAGATGTGATATTGGAGAGTTCTGGTTGAGATGTGATAGTAGAGAGTCTGTGTGAGATATAATGTAAGGATTAGAGTGATTTTCATCAATATAAATGAGGTAATAAACTCCGTTTCTTTTTATTTCAGTATCCTAAATAATGCGTCATTACAGGTTCAGTCAACAAAGCATATGGCGTGTGTTCTTGTATTAGAGTTTAATTCTGCTTTCCTTACGCAATTGTAGTATTTGTAATTTTCTTTTATCACGTCAGTAAAATTGGTATTTAAAAATTCTTGTCTTGTTGAAGAAGAACCGTGCCAGATGTGCGTTGAGTCACACTCCCACATACAGTACAGTTATACTTGTGCTTTGGTTTAGCAGGTTTTATAGTTGCTGGGGACTTAATTAATTAACTGTGTTTACAAAATTTTCTTTCATTGTTTGTTGTTATTATATGCAGTCAGATTGCGTACAAAAACTAGTCAGGGCCAACCGATTACGAGAAACAGCGTAATCGGACATACAGCTACCAAAAACTAAAAATTATTTGCATCATATTTAATTAAGCCCCCATGCACGTGGCGACCGCTGCTTCGGATCGTCCCTTGGAATTCTTCTGATTGTAAAAATAGTAGACAGTAGTATTGTTGTAGTAATTTCTAGTTTAGTAATTGTAGCCTATTTTGCATGTGTAGATTTGGTAATTGGCATTCTTTTAATGGTATTTTTTTCTCAGAATTTGATTTGTTGTCTTGTATACGCGTTTGACAATTTAGTGCAATTATTTCAATTGTTCGATTAATCGTGTTTGAGGGAAACATTTCATGTGAATGATATTGTTGATGATAAAGTGTCATTGTGTGTAATTTTCGTACAGTGACGATTTTTTTATGTTTTGTAAATGATTACGCGATCAATGAAAAAGGCAAAAATGATGGATAGTGAGAATGACGAAATTGTTAACATGGCGAACTCGCCAACACAGGAGAACAGTGTGATGAATAATGAAGTGGAAAACAATGTAATAAGTTGGGAAAATAGTCCGGAACCATTTCAAAATTTTTCTCAATCAGAAAATTCACAGAATACGAGATTAACGATAGAAGATTCTGAAATAGTATCGAACACAGATAGCTTTATGGCTATGCTGAAGGAAGTTAGTTTTGCGGGAAATGTTCGGGGCGAAAAGAATTTTGAACCATTAAATATGGAGCAGTTGATGGGTGCAATATTAAATTTGGGATCTGAATTAAAAACAGTGGCAACACGTTTAGAAACAGAGATGGGAACAATTAAAACTGAGATGGGAACAATTAAAACTGATATGGGAACAATGGAAACACGGTTAGGATCTGAATTAAAAACAGAGATAGGAACAATTAAAACTGAGATGGGAACAATTAAAACTGATATGGGAACAATGGAAACACGGTTAGGATCTGAATTAAAAACAGAGATAGGAACAATTAAAACAGAGATGGGAACTTTGGAAACACGGTTAGATTCACGAATAGGGACATCTTTCAAAAATATGAAAGATGAATTAAAGAAAGAAATCAGAGAAGAAGTACAACCAATTCTGAATTCTCACAATAATAGATTAATTGCAGTAGAGATTAGACAAAGGGAACAGGATAGAGAACAGGAAGAAAAAGATCGCGTGATAGTACAAAAATTTTCAAAATTAAATTTACAATGTGCACACGATAAGGAAGAAATAATTGAAAGAATCGAGGAATCCGTACCAAATGACAGAATAAATAACTTAACGCAACAGTGTGAACAGTTAACTACTAAATGTGACAACACCGAAACCCGAGTCGCGACACTTACGGAAGACGTAAATAAACAGAAAGAACAAATTGGTGATTTATCGGAAAGAGTTGAGGAGATTTCAGATAAATTGACAAGTCTTAGTTTAAATGGGGACAGAGATTCAGATGATACAGCACCATTACCATTTTCAGAAACCGAAGAGTATCAGAACATAAGTAAGCATGTCGAAAATCAGGGAAAATTTAATGAACGCGTTAAAAGGGAAGTTGAGGCATTACGAAAGCAAGTCAAACAGATCGAAGGCGAAATTGTAGGAAAAGACGGCAAAAGAAATTTAGAATCACAGATATCAGAGGGGTTTGAAGAAAATAATTTATTTCATTTACGGGATGCGACAAGAGAGCGCCAGGCGCGCGAACTTGATAATAATCGTCATTGGGACTGGGACAGACGCGGTAGGTCTTTGTCGCCACGAGGCGAAAACTTTGACTATAAACACTTTTTGACTGTTCGGAAATTTAAGATCTTCCGCAACTCTAAGAATGACATACATCCATGTGCATGGTTAGATCAATTTATGTACGCACTTCCACCGAATTGGCCACTAAGACACAAACTAGAAATTATGTGCGGCTATTAAAGTCCTCAGGGGATTCACTACACTAAGTGAATATGTGCCGTAGCGAGCATAGGGCCCCGAGCTGTAGTGGTGCTATTTCTCTTTTAGTTTTCTGTACCGCTGCCTACTCTTTTACTATTCTTTGCATCTGTCAAAACAACTCTTCGACTATCAATCTATCTAGTGAGTAAGTAAACAATAACCGGATATGACTGTTTTACCCAAAAGTGACTTTGGAATTTACCGTTTGGACTTACTATATCTTCAGCAGCATTCATTCGTAGCTTAAATGAAATTTTACCTGTTTATCTTCGTGACAATATTACTTCATATGTTGACGATATTCTTATTGCTAAACGTTCTTGGAGTGAGCACAACAAAATTTTGGATTCATTGTTATGTATCTTTGCAAGAGTTGGCTTTACAGTGAACTTAGAAAAATCTGAATTTGGTCGTTCACAGGTGAAATTTCTCGGTCACATTATTTCTACAGAAGGTATTCTTCCTGATTCAGAAAAATTAGACGCTATTCGTAATTATGCTGTTCCTACTACAAAACGTGATATTCGTAGTTTCCTTGGTGTCTGTAACTTTCTTCGACGCTTTGTTAAATTGGACGATTTGGCCACACCTCGTTTATGTGAACTATCTGGAAAGAAATCTAATTGGTGTTGGGATGAGGAAGCTCAGTCAGAATTTGAACAACTCCGTGATGCTTTAGTTGCTGCTCCACTTCTTTCACATCCGGATTTATCTAAAGATTTTTGTTTGGCAACGGACTCATCATACAAGGGCCTAGGGGCACACTTATTTCAAGAGATAGAAGAAAACGGCGTTGTAGTACAGAAGACTATTGCATTTGGAAGTCGCGTTCTCTCTAAATCAGAAAAGAATTATTCGATTACGGAACTTGAAGCTTTGGCTGTTGTATGGGCTTTTACAAAATTTCGGACATTTTTGTTTGGCAGACATACTAAGGTTTATACCGATCATCGAGCTCTGGAATTTCTTATGTGGACAAAATTAACTTATGGCAGATTGTCACGATGGGCGTTGTACCTACAGGAATTTGATTTTAGTATTGTTTACATACAGGGTTCTTCAAATATTGTTGCTGATGCTTTATCACGTGCACCTATGGGTTTGAAACAAAGTGCTGAAGAGGACTGCAAGGAAAACAATTATTGTTTGATGTATATTCAAGGTGTTGCGTTTGAGAACTTTATTTCGTCTTCGCTCCAGGACATCGCTAAGGAGCAAAATAAGGATCCAATCTGGAAGGACATTAAGGAGAAGTGGAGGAGAAAGGAAAGCGTGGCGATTAGACAGCATTATTTAGTCCGCAATGACATTCTTTTTAAACTAAAATCGGTCGACAACTCCGTTTGGTTAGTTTGTATTCCAGATGAGTGGGTTAATAAGCTGATTTGGTATACGCATTTCAGTTATGCACACTTTGGTCCCAGAAAATGCTTTAGTAAATTACGAGAAAATTGCTATTTCAGTAATATGGAGAAACGTATTCGATCTGTTCTGGCCAAATGCAAATTATGTCAAAAGGCTAAGCCGCCAACAGTTTCTCACAGAGCACCGTTGTTTCCTATCATTCCAGCGAAATTAAAGGAGATGGCTGCAGTCGATTTGTTCGGTCCAGTGGTTCGATCTACTAATGGTTTTGCGTACATTTTCGTAGCAGTGGAGTTGACGTCAAAATATGTGTGTTTTACACCTTTACGCAAAGCAACAGCTCGTTCAGTATCTAACGCTTTCATCAAACACTTTCTTAAAGAAGTTGGTCATGTTGATAAGGTTATATCAGATAATGGATCACAGTTTCGTTCTAAAATTTGGCTTCGTACTCTACGGCGTCGTAAAATTAAACCAATTTTCATTTCACTTTTTCACCCTCAATCTAACGCTTCAGAGAGATGGATGAAGGAAATCAATAAATTGTGTCGTCTTTATTGTCATCAGAATCACAGAACTTGGGATCAGTATCTTCATATTTTTCAAAACATTCTGAATGAACTCTCTAATGATTCAACTTCTTTACCACCTATACTGGTATTAAAAAATAAAGCACCGACAAATCGCATATCTGAAATCGTTCCTTTTACGCCTTCACGGAAACTGCGGCATTTTGAAGTTGTCAATCTGGCTCTGCAAAATATTGCATCTGCGGCTGCTAGAAGAGAGAAATCAGCTAAGCGTCCTGGTCGTTCAAAAATCTTGTCAGTTGGTCAAAAAGTGTTAATTAAGTCTCATCGTTTGTCTCACAAAGGAAAAGGCTTGTGTCGCAAATTTTTTCTGCTTTATAACGGTCCATATAGAATTCGTAAAAGTATTCATGATAACACTGTCGAAGTAGAAACTCTTAAATCTCGACGCTCTAAAGGAATACATCATATATCTAACGTAAAAATTTTTGTGGAATGATATACTTTTAAAAAAAAATTTTGTAGAATGACATACTTGTGAGAAACTAACAGCTACATGTAAACATGCGGAGAGTACAAGGATACCGCGCTGTGTTTTGGCGGCGGCACATACTCAAAGCAACAGTCAAGTCGGCGCGCCGCACAAGGCAGTCGTTGACCGCGAACAATTGCTTCCTACGTCACGCGCCTACAGCTGATCGAGCGCTCAGTGCGAACGCACTGACAGCCGTAAACAAATACACAGTTTAATTTCTCCGATTAAATTCAGTATAAAGCTATAGTGACTTGATGAATTATGTTATTAACATTCAGTATTTTTCAGGATACAGTTGTATAATATATTTAACGACTTCAGGTAAATTCTGTGTGTCTCCGACGTTAAGAGGACTTGCTATCGAGAAATTTTCAGAAAGAATGTAATTTCCAAGAAGAAACTAATAAACTAAAAAGGTAACTATTAATTGAGTTCATTTTTCAGGTAACATATTTCCACTTAGGTACGTACTTTAGACGTAATTTGCTGCTCGCAATTACGTGATTAATGCTTTGTGCTAAATTTCATGTTCTATGAAATTACTTGTGAAGCGACGTGCTTGCGTACGTTAACTGATTTTGACAATGATTATTAATGAACTGGGTTGTAACTTGTGTATATTATGCATCGCTTGACTGCACTGCTTTTTCACTGATGTCATTTTTTTTGTTTTTAATTATGTGCCTGCTGTGCTTATTTATTTAAATTATAATTGTCACCTGATTAGTTGTGCTGATATGTATGTAAGTTACACTTTGTGATTTATCTGCTTGCGCCTTCATGTTTACTTATTAAGATTACATATGAACATTTATTTGCTTATGCTGATATGATGCTAATGACCTGTTTATTATGTTAGATAACATATGTTTGCTGCTATGCGTATGGATTGCATATTTATACATTTCTGTTTGTTGTCATAACTACTCTTTAATTTGGTGTATAGAAATGCTGATATACTGTGTATGAACATAGAGTTTAGGTCACATTATTGTCTTAATTATAGATTGTTCGCTTGGCAGAGCCTCGTTGTAAGGATTGTGCTGCATCCACTTGTTGATATTCTGTTCTCTACTGGTATATTTACTCGCTATTGCTTGCTTTGCTTACGCTCAGTGCCTTATATTTTAAGATAGGAAAATGAACTGCTATAATCCGACGAACGACATTAGTACAAAAAACTTCATAGAAGTCACATGAGCTGAGGTTTTATGGAAGCTGTATAAATTTATGCTAATAGGAAGGAAGCTAACGACATGACATACCAAAACTAGGTTTAGACCATTGACAGTTATTACACTGCATTTTTCGTGAGCAATTGAAATAGGAAGTGACACTTGACACAAGAAATACTCCACATGTTTGCTTCTGCCATAATTCTTGAAGTGGTGTACACACTGTGAAATATTATGATCATTCACATTCCGTAATCGTACTTAATTACTGAGAGTTATTCGAACTAAGTCTGTTAGAGGTCATGTATGCATTTCTTTTGTTTATAATTCATAATGAGTAGAAGATTTGGCTCAGATGGATTACACAGAGATTGTGTGTTGACAATGTGCCTTCGGATTGTATGGGATGATGAGGTATGCATTAGGATTTTATCTGTACTTGTTCGAGGAGACTGACTAGAGGAAAGAGTTGTTATGGAAGTGAAATGATATTGGTAATAAGGTTTATATGTATCGACGCATTGAAGAGGTATTATTGAGGTATTATTGAGATTGTGTGAAGTTGATGATTATTGGAGTTTTGGTGGATAAGAGGTAAAGTAAGTGAGGAGCATATATTGGCAATAAGGTTTATATGTGTCGACGTATTGAAGAGGTATTATTGAGGTATTATTGAGATTGTGTGAAGTTGATGATTATTGGAGTTTTGGTGGATAAGAGGTAAAGTAAGTGAGATGCATATTTTTTTTTGTTGGTCTTATGGAACAAGGAGGATGAAGATAGCAGACTAGAACACTATAGTAGAAGGAAGATAGTCTATACACACACTTTGTTAAATCACTAAGCAGTATATACTTTTTTTTTGAAGAGAGGAAGTATTTGCATATCTTGGCTCACTGACAGTTGTTCAACAACAGTACATTTGATCTGGCTTGGCAAACAATGGTCTTGACATGATGACTATGACGTTGACCTAACTATTATTGACTGTTATACATTGCTGCCACTACTACTTGATACACATGATGAACATCAGATTTTGACAGAATTGCATTTACACAGTTAACACTATTCAATTACACAGTAGTACTTAATGTGGATGAAAGATGAATGAGTGTGTTTTGTGTGTTTTCCTTTCATAATCCTACCCACCTATCTCCTAAATATTATTTTATTTGTTTGTAGTGGCTTGCACTGACACCCATAAATATTATAGGTTTACTGATATTTGAGTATTTGTAATAGTTAATATGACAATTATCTGAAATCATTTGTGTGTTTATTAGAATTTGTATGTTTAGTGTAAGAGCATTGTAAAAGCATTTGTATGTGTATTCAAACTATTGTTCATGCCTGAACTGTCTGATTAGTGATGGTAAATATTATGAACTGTTACCTGCACTTTTTCAACGTAATGTGTGACACTTAGGAATGATTAATTTCTGCTGATGAACTGAGTGATCAGTGATAGTGAATATTATGGACTGTTACTTGTACTTCTTCTACATGATTGGTGCCACTAGGACATGTTTAATTTCTGCTGATGAACAGTGTGATTAGTATTGTATTCAAACTATTGTTCATGCTTGAACTGTGTGATCAGTGATAGTGAATATTATGGACTGTTACTTGTACTTTTTCTACATGATTGGTGCCACTAGGACATGTTTAATTTGTGCTTATATACTCTGATGAACAGTGTGATCGGTGATAGTGAATATCATGGACTGCTCTCTGGACCTGCTCATCATTGCTAGGTGCAACTGATGAACTACTTGTATGGAAATGAAGTCACTTCTTGCTGTCTGCACCTACTCAACATTGCTGGGTGCCACTGATGAACGGACTCTACTGAACTAATGTGACTTGTTGCTGTGTGTACCTCTTCAACATTGCTAGGTGCCACTGAGGAACTGCTTCTACTGAAATAATGTCACTTGTTGCTGTCTGCACCTACTCAACATTGCTGGGTGCCACTAATGGAACTGCTTCTACTGAAATGAAGTCACTTGTTGCTGTCTGCACCTGCTCAACATTGCTGGGTGCAACTGATGGACTGCTTCTACTGAAATGATGTCACTTGTCGGTGTCTGCACCTGCTCAACATTGCTGGGTGCAACTGATGGACTGCTTCTACTGAAATGATGTCACTTGTCGGTGTCTGCACCTGCTCAACATTGCTGGGTGCACAGATGAAGCTACTTCTTTGGAAATGATGTCACTTGTTGGTGTCTGCACCTGCTCAACATTGCAGGGTGCAACTGATGGACTGCTTCTACTGAAATGATGTCACTTGTCGGTGTCTGCACCTGCTCAACATTGCTGGGTGCAACTGATGGACTGCTTCTACTGAAATGATGTCACTTGTCGGTGTCTGCACCTGCTCAACATTGCTGGGTGCAACTGATGGACTGCTTCTACTGAAATGATGTCACTTGTTGGTGTCTGCACCTGCTCAACATTGCTGGGTGCAACTGATGGACCGCTTCTACTGAAATGATGTCACTTGTTGGTGTCTGCACCTGCTCAACATTACTGGGTGCACAGATGAAGCTACTTCTTTGGAAATGATGTCACTTGTTGGTGTCTGCACCTGCTCAACATTGCAGGGTGCAACTGATGGACTGCTTCTACTGAAATGATGTCACTTGTCGGTGTCTGCACCTGCTCAACATTTTTGGGTGCAACTGATGGACTGCTTCTACTGAAATGATGTCACTTGTTGGTGTCTGCACCTGCTCAACATTGCTGGGTGCAACTGATGGACTGCTTCTACTGAAATGATGTCACTTGTCGGTGTCTGCACCTGCTCAACATTGCTGGGTGCAACTGATGGACCGCTTCTACTGAAATGATGTCACTTGTTGGTGTCTGCACCTGCTCAACATTACTGGGTGCACAGATGAAGCTACTTCTTTGGAAATGATGTCACTTGTTGGTGTCTGCACCTGCTCAACATTGCAGGGTGCAACTGATGGACTGCTTCTACTGAAATGATGTCACTTGTTGGTGTCTGCACCTGCTCAACATTGCTGGGTGCAACTGATGGACTGCTTCTACTGAAATGATGTCACTTGTCGGTGTCTGCACCTGCTCAACATTGCTGGGTGCAACTGATGGACTGCTTCTACTGAAATGATGTCACTTGTCGGTGTCTGCACCTGCTCAACATTACTGGGTGCACAGATGAAGCTACTTCTTTGGAAATGATGTCACTTGTTGGTGTCTGCACCTGCTCAACATTGCAGGGTGCAACTGATGGACTGCTTCTACTGAAATGATGTCACTTGTCGGTGTCTGCACCTGCTCAACATTTCTGGGTGCAACTGATGGACTGCTTCTACTGAAATGATGTCACTTGTTGGTGTCTGCACCTGCTCAACATTGCTGGGTGCAACTGATGGACTGCTTCTACTGAAATGATGTCACTTGTCGGTGTCTGCACCTGCTCAACATTGCTGGGTGCAACTGATGGACCGCTTCTACTGAAATGATGTCACTTGTTGGTGTCTGCACCTGCTCAACATTGCTGGGTGCAACTGATGGACCGCTTCTACTGAAATGATGTCACTTGTTGGTGTCTGCACCTGCTCAACATTACTGGGTGCACAGATGAAGCTACTTCTTTGGAAATGATGTCACTTGTTGGTGTCTGCACCTGCTCAACATTGCAGGGTGCAACTGATGGACTGCTTCTACTGAAATGATGTCACTTGTTGGTGTCTGCACCTGCTCAACATTGCTGGGTGCAACTGATGGATTTTATGTGAACATTTATATAAAGTGATTTTTTATGTATTGTGTAAACTATTGTGTAAAGCCACATGTATGAAAAGAATTTGTATTGCCTATTGTATTTTATATATTAGGTTATTGAAAGGTCGGTGCAAAGCCAAAATTTTAACTAATTATGTGATATTTAGGTATTAATATTATCTTTTATTTTTGTCTGTATTTTTCTGGACGAATTTGGTGGTATTTTCACCACCAATGCTGGCAAAAATACCATCAAATTCTGGCCTGTGGAGGAGGGGCATATGAAAGGTGGCTACACTGAGCCACTGCGCCAGAGATTGCGCCAAATAGTATTATTAAGCCGCCTCCACAGTGCTTGTCGAGAGCTCGTAGTGAGTGCTTGGAGAGAGCTCGTAGTAGTCAGTGCTTGTCGAGAGCTCGTAGAAGTCAGTGCTTGGAGAGAGCTCGTAGCAGTCAGTGCCTGTCGAGGACTCGGGGTAGTCTGTGCTGAGATGTTGTAGCAGAGAGTGTTTGTTGAGATGTGCTATTAGGCAGTGCTTGTTGAGATGTGATATTGGAGAGTTCTGGTTGAGATGTGATAGTAGAGAGTCAGTGTGAGATATAATGTAAGGATTAGAGTGATTTTCATCAATATATATGAGGTAATAAACTCCGTTTCTTTTTATTTCAGTATCCTAAATAATGCGTCATTACAGGTTCAGTCAACAAAGCATATGGCGTGTGTTCTTGTATTAGAGTTTAATTCTGCTTTCCTTACGCAATTGTAGTATTTGTAATTTTCTTTTATCACGTCAGTAAAATTGGTATTTAAAAATTCTTGTCTTGTTGAAGAAGAACCGTGCCAGATGTGCGTTGAGTCACACTCCCACATACAGAACAGTTATACTTGTGCTTTGGTTTAGCAGGTTTTATAGTTGCTGGGGACTTAATTAATTAACTGTGTTTACGAAAATTTTCTTTCATTGTTTGTTGTTATTATATGCAGTCAGATTGCGTACAAAAACTAGTCAGGGCCAACCGATTACGAGACACAGCGTAATCGGACATACAGCTACCAAAAACTAAAAGTTATTTGCATCATATTTAATTAAGCCCCCATGCACCTTTAACGAAGCGCGCTGCTCTCTGTTGGACCTTCTCTACCTCTTCTATCAATCCTATCTGTTACGGATCCCACACTGGTGAGCAATATTCAAGCAGTGGGCGAACAAGTGTACTGTAGCCTACTTCCTTAGTTTTCGGATTGCATTTCCTTAGGATTCTTCCAATGAATCTCAGTCTGGCATCTGCTTTACCGACGACCAACTTTATATGATCATTCCATTATAAATCACTCCTAATGCCTACTCACAGATAATTTATGGAATTAACTGCTTCCAGTTGCTGACCTGCTATATTGTACCTAAATGATAGAGGATCTTTCTCTCTGTGTATTCGCAGCACATTGCAGTTGTCTACATTGAGATTCAATTGCCATTCCCTGCACCATGCGTCAATTCGTTGCAGATCCTCCTGCATTTCAGTACAATTTTCCATCGTTACAACCTCTCGATATACCACAGCATCGTCCCCAAAAAGCCTCAGTGAAATTTCGATGTTATCCACAAGGTTATTTATATATATCGTGAATAGCGACGGTCCTACGGCACTCCCCTGCGGCACACCTGAAATCATTCTTACTTCGGAAGACTTCTCTCCATTGAGAATGACATGCTGCGTTCTGTTATCTAGGAGCTCTTCAATCGAATCACACAATTGGTCTGACAGTACATATGCTCTTACTTTGTTCATTAAACGACTGTGGGGAACTGTATCAAACGCCTTGTGGAAGTCAACAAACTCGGCATCTACCTGGGAACCCGTGTCTAAGGCCCTCTGAGTTTTGTGGAGGAATAGCGCGAGCTGGGTTTCACACGATCGTCTTTTTCGAAACCCATGCTGATTCCTACAGAGTAGATTTCTAGTCTCCAGAAAAGTCATTATACTCGAACATAATACGTGTTGCAAAATTCTGCAACTGATCGACGTTAGAGATATAGGTCTATAGTTCTGTACATCTGTTCGACGTCCCTACTTGAAAACGGGGATGACCTGTGCCCTTTCCCAATCCTTTGGAACGCTACGCTCTTCTAGAGACCTACGGTACACCGCTGCAAGAAGGGGGCAAGTTGCTTCGTATACTCTGTGTAAAATCGAACTGGTATCCCATCAGGTCCGTCGGCCTTTCCTCTTTAGAGCGCTTTTAATTTTCTCTCTATCCTGTGTCGTCTATTTCGATTCCTTGGGTACATCCCCGTGGAGAAGTTGTTTTTCTTTTTGTGGTGGTGGTGCTGAAGTGTGATCAACTTCGTTGATTTTTACTTCTGTAGGGAATGGAAAGGGTAAAAATTTTCGCTTTATTTATTTATTCTGCTTTAGTTTGGGCACACATAAGGGTCCTTTAACTCGCTGCTTTTGGTGTGTGTTTGAAAACATGGTTGTAGAAGTGCTAAAGGACTTTATGTCCTTAAATTATGGTGAATTACGTAGGGATAACATTTACGAAGGCTCAAATACTATAGCCTTCGGTACTTTATATTTGTGGTTGCGTAAGGGTTCTACCGTACCTTCTGTGGTGAGCTGTGGTGTAGTGTCACGTATCATGTCCAACTTCCGGAATAAGGTTCGTGCCTTCTCCTTAACCTTGTCTGAGAGGTAAGATTCGCTTAAGGCTCGATGAATATCATGATTCCTGATCCACCATTGGGCTCCAGTGATCCATCGTAGGCATCTGCTTTGCATAACCTGTAACTTCTTGTAGTTAGTGGCACACGTAGTACCCCAAGAGGTCGATCCATACAAAATAGATGGTTCGACTGTTGCGTTGTACAACTAGAGTTTCGTGCGTTGACTGAGGTACGAGCTCTTCAGAAATGGGAGGAGAGCTCCCAGCATTTTGAGGCCAGACGTCTTCTTCTCCATAATGTGATGACTATACAGCAGTTTGGCGTCCAGATGCACTCCAAGGTATTTCACAGTTGTTGCCCAGGGGAGTGGCTGGTCTGATATCCGTAGGCGTTCATTGACCATGGGTCTCCGACGTGTGAAGGCAATAACTTTGGTTTTCTCTGCATTGACAGTTATTTTGTTCCTGTGGGTCCAGTGGTCCACTAAATCTAGTTGGCGCTGCATCCGTGTGACGAGGTGGTCCATTCTGGTGCCTGCAGTCAGGAGCGCTGTGTCGTCGGCATAGAAACTGGCCGTAACATGTGGCACCGTCGGCAGGTCGTTAATGTATAAATTAAACAGCAGTGGAGATATGACCGATCCTTGTGGAAGTCCTTCAAGGACAGGCCGTGGTGTTGAATTCTTGTCATCAATACGAACATATAATCTGCGATCCTGAAGAAAATTGTGGAGAAGTTTTAAATAGCAGTCTGGTAGCGGAGTGGTACGTCGGAGCTTGACGATCAAGTTTGCGTCGCCACACTTTATCGTAAGCCTTCTCTATATCGAGAAAGACTCCAATGGTATGTTTTTTCTTGTTGAAATTGTCTTGGATAGATTCCGTGATGCGTAGTAGTTGTAACTCAGCCGATAGCTTCGCCTGGAAGCCAAACTGCTCCGGTCGGGTGATGTTGTGTGCCACAAGGATGTCCAGCATGCGTTTCAGTAGGACACGTTCCAATACCTTTCCCAGCGTCGGCAGTAAACTTATGGGGCTGTAGCTGTCAGGGTGTGAGAGATCCTTGCCCGGTTTTGGTTTTGGCACTATTCTGGCAATCTTCCATGCCTCTGGGAAGTATCCCGGTGGAGAAGTGACGAGACGTCTTTCTGCCCTCGGCCTCTTTCACCGTGGCTTCACTTGAGTTCTCCGGTCAGGCTGAATCATTAATACCTGCGGGATGGTCGGGCCATCACCGTCCATTGTCCGACACGCCGGCGCGCAGCGTGCCTCGCATCCTCAATGCGGCCCACGTGGGGTGCCGGCTGTTGCGGGGCGGCCGCGGTATTCCCGCCGTGTCACACACGGCCCGCGGTCCTCGCTTCCACGCCACGCCACGCCACGCACGTCACGTGACTGACTTGCTCAAAGCCGCGCTGCCACCAGATGGTTGACTCACGGGCGAATGCCGGCCGGGTTTTACCTGCGGTCAGCTTCCCGATCGATTGTCGGCCCGCCCGTACGGGCCCGTGACTTGCAGTTTATTGCTCTCTTCTCGGGACCGTCGCCACTGCGGAAGCGGCGCCGGCAAAGAAAACAATCGACGCGAACCACCTTTGTCACACGTCATTTAGCGTCTCCACAAAACACCGCGCTCGGGCTGCTTTACTGACGCGTGAAATAGGAAGTTGTGTTGTGAATCCCAGAGAAAGAGGCAACGAGGTGTGCGTAATGTTTATGTTTGATGAGCAGACGAGCCCGCTTGATCTACAGTGATCAGCCAAAACATTATGAATACCGACCTACTATCGACACAGACCCGTCCAGGCGATAGCAGCGTCACCTGGCGAGGAATGACTGTGAGACAAGCGCATGCTGTATGTTCACTACTGGCCATTAAAATTGCTACACCAAGAAGAAATGCAGATGATAAACGGGTATTCATTGGACAAATATAGTATACTACAACTGACATGTGATTACATTTTCACGCAATTTGGGTGCATAGATCCTGAGAAATCAGTACCCAGAACAACTACCTCTGGCCATAATTACGGCCTTCATACGCCTGGGCATTGAGTCAAACAGAGCTTGGATGGCGTGTACTGGTACAGCTGCCCATGCAGCTTCAACACGATACCACATCAACGGTACTGACTGGCGTATTGTGACGAGCCAGTTGCTCGGTCACCATTGACCAGACGTTTTCAATTGGTGACAGATCTGGAGAATATGCTGGCCAGGGCAGCAGTCGAACATTTTCTGTATCCAGAAAGGCCCGTACAGGTCCTGCGACATGCGGTCGTGAATTATCCTGCTGAAATGTACGGTTTCGCAGGGAACGAATGAAGGGTAGAGCCACGGGTCGTAACACATCTGAAATGTAACGTCTACTGTTCAAAGTTCCGTATTACCCTCCTGAACCAACACCACCTACATTACAGGCCTGCGCGCACACTTGTGACGTCGCATACTGATGGCCGGGTCTGTATAGGATCGCTCTTGTTAAGCACTCTGCAGCTATACTAACTTTACGAGTTTTAGAGCTGAAACAGCATAGGGATTCTCGTGCTTTCCTCTTCTACATGTCCTTGTAATCAAAGTACGGACCGAGCACGGTGGCGCAGTGGCTAGCACACTGGACTCGCATTCGGGAGGACGACGGTTCAATCCCGCGTCCGGCCATCCTGATTTAGGTTTTCCGTGATTTCCCTAAATCGTTCCAGGCAAATGCCGGGATGGCTCCTTTCAAAGGGCACGGCCGACTTCCTTCCCCGTCCTTCCCTAATCCGATGAGACCGATGACCTCGCTGTTTGGTCTCTTCCCCAAAACAACCCAAGCCAACCCAACCCTCAAAGTACGGAAATTTATATCATTGCGTAAACTAACTGAACAAAACTGCCCTATGTTATTTCAAGATGTAAAATTATTTTGACGATTTGCCTTAAATACGTATTTCTAGGCTTGAATACAAACTGTAATTTTAAATTCTGTCTTTTACCTCAGGAGCTACGCTTTCTTGCAGTAAAAAAATCGGCAATATGCAAGAACAAGCAAACGTTTTCGGTTTTAAATAAAGCAGCTGGAGCTCCTACAGAATTTAAGAATTTGTTCCCCTGGTTATTTTCGTAAATTTTCCTGTCCAATTCAAAATTTGCTGACCTCACACGAAAGTCAAATCATTCGACGGAATGGAGCACCTCCTGACATAATGTTTACTAAATCAAAAAACACGAAAAAATATTTTATTTCCCTGTTTCTCCAGAACTTTAGAACCTTAAACATGAAAAGACTATTTCTCCTATATCCTTGATTGAAATTCGTGTCACAGAGCGCTGTTAATTTAATCATAATGCACTTACCTCGAAATTCTGCTTTCTGTACCGTTTAATCTGTCGAACACTGAATTCATTAAAATAATTTTCTAAGGTAGTTTACTCAAATTGAAATTTCCGAATAGCTGTATATGTAAAACTGAACAAAATCATTCTGTAGCTCTTGCAAATAAAATTATTGGAAACTCAATAATCTGGTAGGAATGACAAGGAATACTAAACATTTTCGAGTCACACTAATTATTATAACTATTCAGTGTGACAATAGTTGCAAATATGAGAGACATTTCACAGTCAGCTTCGTATTAACCTCGCAGCAATGGTCCAGAATTAAGAAGCAAATGATACTGGTACATGATACATAACTGCTTTTAAAAACAATTGGCAAATGTGGTGCAATGGAAACAAATAACACGCAAATTTTTTTTATTTACTTACCCTTGAATGATGCGTAGACACAAATTCCTGTCTGGGAATAGCTGCAATCCAGCGAATTTTCAACTTCACACATTTAGGAAATCGAAACATGTGCACGTTCATGCCTTTTTGGAATTTATAATTTCCCTGGCAAAAGGGACACAGCACTTGTATCCCATACTTCGAAGAACTGTAGACGAATACCGTATGAAATATGTATCACTTTCACGTGTCACACACTTTCAACACAATATACACGCCAACAGGACTGCCGACTGAAGATAAGATGGCCAACTGTTTGTGACGTCACGTGTCAATATGGCCGCTGTGCGTAGGCCTTGTGTCTGGAAGGCTTTGCCTGAACCCACCGATTCCATATTCTGCTAACAGTCATTGGATCTCGACCAACGCGAGCAGCAATGTCGCGATACGATAAACCGCAATCGCGATATGCTATAATCCGACCTTTATCAAAGTCGGAAACGCAATGGTACGCATTTCTCCTCCTTACACGATGCGTCACAACAACGTTTCACCAGGCAAAGCCGGTCAACTGCTGTTTGTATATGAGAAATCGGTTGGAAACTTTCGTCATTTCAGCACATTGTATGTGTCGCCACTGGCGCCAACCTTGTGTGAATGCTCTGGAAAGATAATCATTTGCATATCACAGCATCTTCTCCCTGTCGGTTAAATTTCGCGTCTGTAGCACGTCATCTTCGTGGTGTAGCAGTTTTAATGGCCAGTAGTGTAGTATCAATGAGCGTGCTGTCCGTGTGTAGAATGAGGAAGGCGCACGATCTATCTGAGTTTGACCGAGGGAAGATTGTTATGGCCCGAAGGCTCGGCACGAGCATATCGGAAACTGCACGACTTGTTGAGTGTTCGAGGAGTGGTGCGGTAAGTGTCTTCAGCACGTGGCGAAACCAAGGTGAAACCACATCCAGACGTTGTGAGGCTGGGCGGCCACCCTTCATTACACATTTCGGTCGTCGTAGCTTGGTGAAGACTGCTAACACAGGACAGGCGGCGAACTATGCCGGAACTAACATCAGATTTTAATGCTGGGCAGAATACAAGTGTGTCTGAACACACAGTGCGCCGGACAGTCCTAACGATGGGCCTCCATAGCCAACGACCCATGCATGTGCCAATGTTAACACGATGACATCGGCAAATGTACCAGAGCGGCTGAAACATGTCACTTAAAGGTCACTCGCCAAGCGCCGTAGAGTTGATAGTACAACTAACAAACAAGTGAGGAACGGGCGGCGCCGCGTCTTCTGAACCAATAACAGCACTGAACAAAAGCCTGTTCCGGCGTCGACGCTAGCACGTTGCAGGCTTCCGTGTAAACATTGTATGTTAGTGTTCGAACGACTGCTGTTGTGTTGTGTTACCGCCTCGACAACAGTTTTTGTTTGTTAAACAATGTCACCAAAACGATGTCGTTCACCAAGCGACGATCCGTTGCGTCGTGGAGTGCCATTACATAGCCAGGCTTTGGAATTGCTACGGAGGACGCGTAAGTTTTACGAGCAAGAAAAAGAATTTGTTTCTGTTCATGGGCATGCGTCGATTCCTGCCGATAAAGTTTCAGAGCGTACCTCGAAAACACTAGGACTCAGTGGTTCAAATGACTCTGAGCACTATGCGACTTAACTTCTTAGGTCATCAGCCCCTAGACTCAGAACTACTGAAACCTAACTAACCTAAGGACATCACACACATCCATGCCCGAGGCAGGATTCGAACCTGCGACCGTACGGTCGCGCGGTTCCAGACTGACGCGCCTAGAACGGCTCGGCCACACCGGCCGGCTAGGACTCAGTGAAAGAACAGTTATAAGGAAAGGGGTGCTACTTCAAGACTTACAAGACAGTGAAGTAAACAATGTGGAAGAAAGCCTCTGTGAAAGAAATAGTGTGTTTTTAAGTACTCCGGGAAAGAAAAAAAGCAGCCTCGTCCTGTTACACATATTGATTGTTTCCAATCCGATGCAATTCGTCGGCACATTTACGGATACTATGAAAGGAAAGAATACCCCACAACAGCGAAGTTGCTGATTTCTTTAAAAGAAAGTGAACTTTTCTCAGGGGGGGGGGGGGGGGGGGGGAACGTCACTTAAGATTATATTAAAAAGTTTGGGCTTCCGTTTCAAAAAGTTAGATGGACGAAAACTGTTCTTATAAAAATCTCATGTCGTATCAGCTCGCACCATTTTCTTACACAAAATTGTAGAAAAGGACATACAGTCAGTCATACGGTTAGGCGAAACCTGGGTCAACGCTCGAGAATCATTTGAGAAATGGTGGACGGATGATACTACGAATAGCAGCGGTCATCAGCCAACAGGAAGAGGGTCCCGATTAATTGTGGTCCATGCAGGATCTTCAAACGGCTTTGTACTTGAAGGACTTCTAGTGTTTCGATCGAAAAAAAACGGTAACTATCACGAGGATGTGGATCACCCACGGTTTCTACACTGGTTTAAAAATTTGTTGCTCCAGTTTAGTGTACCGATAGCTTTTGTGATGGACAATGCACCCTACCATTCCGTGATTTTAGATAAAACTCCCACCACTAGTGACCATAAAGAAAGTAGGCTACCGTCTTATCACTGCCATTTTAATCCAACTGAATTGGTTTGGAGTGAAGTCAAGGCGTACATTAGAAGTAACAACAAGACTTTTACTGTAACAGAAGTGGAAAGACTGCTACGTGAAAGTTTTGCTACTGTAGACGCTACCTCATCGAGGAAAAAAGTAGACCATGTTGCTAAACTGATAAGCATTATAAATGAAAATGAGCAATTAATTATTTCTCTTAATGATGATGATGATGATGATGATGATGACAAAGACAACGGTTTTGGCGCCGATTCCGATGATAGTGAAGGAGAACTGGATGGAATTTCACCACTGACATCGTAAATTGGTGAGTGTAAATATATTCAGAATTAATTCTTTTTCTCTCTGCAATCGCAGGCCGATTGGCCAAGCGGTTCTAGGCGTGTCAGTCTGGAACCGCGCGACCGCTACGGTCGCAGGTTCGAATCCTGCCTCGGGCATGGATGTGTGTGATGTTTTTAGGTTAGTTAGGTTTAAGTAGTTCTAAGTCTAGGGGCTGATGACCTCAGATGTTAAGTCCCATAGTGCTTAGAGCCATTTGAACTATAGTGAAGACCGTTTTCATGACTTAACCGTAAAAGCAGTGTAATGGAAGCTTACTTACATTTTGATAAGGGCTGGTCCACAGCCTTAATGTGATTGATGAAGACACTCTGCTAATGACTGCTGAAAAAATTTAGGACTAATTTCGACATTTATTATTTTCAAGCGTACTGATAGCAAGTACTGTCACCATGTGAAATAACACGCCATAAAAAATAAAGGAACAGAGGCTTGAACTTGTCGAGGTCGTCAGTCCGAAGACTCATTTGCTGCAGCTCTCCACGGTCAATCTATCCTGTGCAAGCCACTTCATCTCCGAGTAACTGCTACAAGTTACATCCATTTGTAGGTGCTTACTGTATTCGTCCCTTGGCCTCTCTCTGCTGTTTTTACCCCCACCCCCCTCCCCCGCCACAATTTCCCCAATATCAAACTGACAATTCCTGGGGGCCTCAGGCTGTGTCTTATCAACCGATCCCATCTTTTCGTCAAGATGCACCATAAATTTATTTTCTCCCCATTTCCATTCAACGCCTTTTCATTAGTTCTGCGGACTATCCATCTAGTTTTCTGCGTTATTGTGTAACACCACACTTCAAAATCTTCTCTTCTCTTCTCTGAACTGTTTATGTGCACGCTTCACTGCTGTACAAGGCTATATTCGAGACAAACACCTTCATCAAAGACTTCTTGACACTTAAATTTATATTTTATGTTAACAAATTCCTCTTTTGCAGAAAATCTTCATTGTTACAGCCAGTCTCCATTTTATATCCCTTCTACTTCGGCTATCATCCATTATTTTGCTACCCAAATACCAAAACCCAACTCATTTTTAAATAATCACGATTAATGTGACGTCGTTTGTTATTAACGGAAATAGCAGTCTAGGTTTCAATTTGATGTGACCGTGACGTAATAGATAAGTGCTAATCGGATTTAGCCGCTTCGGGAGACGTTTCTAATCAGACTTCAGCTGCCCAAGAACGTTAACACAATGATAAAGGGTTTTTGAATAGCCAGTGTCAAGATGTTTTACACTGGTTCACACCGAGCGAGGTGGCGCAGTGGTTAGCACACTGGACTCGCATTCGGGAGGACGACGGTTCAAACCTGCGTCCGGCCATTAAGATTTAGGTTTTCCGTGATTTCCCTAAATAGCTTCAGGCAATTGCCGGGATGGTTCCTTTGTAACGGCGCGGCCGACTTCCTTCCCCATCCTCCCCAAATCCGATGGGACCGATGACATCGCTGTTTGGTGCCCTCCCCCAAGTCAACCAACCAACCAACCAACCAACCAGTACTGGTTAACCGATATATTCTGATTAAACGCAGTTTTGAGGCAGACACTACTTTCGTCTCACACTTAAAATTACGGTTAATCTCATCACAGGTCAGAATTCTTGGTATTGCGTCACATGCTGTAACAGTGGTTAACAAACACACAGTCCTCACTTCAATCCCATGTGTGGCCGGCGTGGTTGATGCGAACGCGAAAATACGACCACTGTAAACTTTTTTTGTTTTTAAATACACTGGTCAGAAATATCATACGTCACGAATCGGTAATGTTTTGGTGAGGGTCAACCCACGGCAGTGCGTAATCACTCAACATGTATGACACATTGCGTAGCTTACGACTTCGCCCAGACTTGACGGACTCCAAACTCGAACCATTTCCAGACTCGTCCAACTGACACTTCGTTCACTTAGCGCTAGCGGAACTTGAGAATCGATCAAGCCTACCATCGACCTTCGTGAAACAAGAACGTTTTTATCGTTGGGTGAGGGATCTCGAATCCCTTACATCCCCGCCCTAAAACTCTTTTTTGTAGTGTATAGATTACAAAAAATAAAGAACATTAAACTTAAGGACAAACAATAACATCGTCAAATATAACACATGAATTCCTTTATCTTCGGTAGTGCACTGCCTCTACAAACATGTTATACAAAGATTTAACGCGTCTTAGTAAAACATAGTAAATGCTTTACATAAGTTTGTTTTACATTAAATGACATACAAATTATCCGTTAGCAAAACGTAATAAATATTCTACACAGGTTTGTTTTGTAGTTAATGATGAACAGTTACCCCTTTTAGCAATATGTGAGGGCCATCAAACACGTAATTGTGGATTGTTATCTTCACCGTAGCACAGGACAAAAGAAAAATCTCTTCTAGAATGAAATTTTCACTGCCGGCCGCGGTGGTCTAGCGGTTCTAGGCGCTCCGTCTGGAACCGCGCGACTGCTACGGTCGCAGGTTCGAATCCTGCCTCGGGCATGGGTGTGTGTGATGTCCTTAGGTTAGTTTGGTTTAAGTAATTCTAAGTTCTAGGGGACTGACGACACAGATGTTAAGTCCCATAGTGCTCAGAGCCATTTGAACCATTTTGAAATTTTCACTCTACAGTGGAGTGTACGCTGATATGAAACTTCCTGGCAGATTAAAACTGTGTGGCGGACCGAGACTCGAACTCGGGAACTTTGCCTTTCGCGGGCAAGTGCTCTACCAACTGAGCTACCAAAGCACGACTACTCACGCCCCGTCATCATAGCTTTAATTCCGCCAGTACCTCGTCTCCTACCTTCCAAACTTCACAGAGGCTCTCCCGAGTTCGAGTCTCGGTCCGGCACACAGTTCTAATCTGCCAGGAAGTCTCGAAAAATCTCTTATTTACCTTATCTCAGCCACCCCTTTGGTGTACTGTCCTTTCAGCAGAGCTTCTACCATCCACACTGTCGTCATTATTTCATCAAACCTATTTCAGCTGGCCATTTGGTCTGACATCCTTTCAGCAGCTTTTGGCAGCCCCCCCCCCCCCCCCCCACACTCCCATGAACCATGGACCTTGCCGTTGGTGGGAGGCTTGCGTGCTTCAGCGATACAGGTAGCCGTACGTAGGTGCAACCACAACGGAAGAGTATCTGTTGAGAGGCCAGACAAACGTGTGGTTCCTGAAGAGGGGCAGCAGCCTTTTCAGTAGTTGCAGGGGCAACAGTCTGGATGATTGACTAATCTGGCCTTGTAACACTAACCAAAACGGCCTTGCTGTGCTGGTACCGCTAACGTCTGAAAGCAAGGGGAAACTACAGCCGTAATTTTTCCCGAGGGCATGCAGCTTTACTGTATGGTTAAATGATGATGGCGTCCTCTTGGGTAAAATATTCCGGAGGTAAAATAGTCCCCCATTCGGATCTCCGGGCGGGGACTACTCAAGAGGACGTCGTTATCAGGAGAAAGAAAACTGCCGTTCTACGGATCGGAGTATGGAATGTCAGATTCCTTAATGGGCAAGTAGGTTAGAAAATTTAAAAAGGGAAACGGGTAGGCTAAAGTTATACATAGTGGAAATTCGTGAAGTTCTGTGGCAGGAGGAACAAGACTTTTACTCATGCGAATACAGAGTTATAAATACAAAATCAAATAGGCGTAATGCAGCAGTAGGTTTAATAATGAATCAAAAATTAGGACTGCGGGTAAGCTACTACAAACGGCATAGTGAAGGCATTATTGTGGCCAAGATAGACACGAAGCCCACGCCTACTACAGTAGTACAAGTTTATATGCCAACTAGATGTGCAGATGATGAAGAAATTGATGAAATGTATGATGAGATAAAAGAAATTATTCAGATAGTGAAGGGAGACGAAAATTTAATAGTCATCGGTGATTGGAATTCGATAGTAGGAAAAGGGAGGGATGGAAACGTAGTAGGTGAATATGGATTGGGGGTAAGAAATGAAAGAGAAAGCCGCCTGGTAGAATTTTGCACAGATCATTACTTAATCATAACTAACACTTGGTTCAAGAATCATACAAGAAGGTTGTATACCTGGAAGATGCCTGGAGATACTAGAACGTTGTTGTTGTTGTGGTCTTCAGTCCTGAGACTGGTTTGATGCAGCTCTCCATGCTACTCTATCCTGCGCAAGCTTCTTCATCTCCCGGTACCTACTGCAACCTACATGCTTCTGAATCTGCTTAGTGTATTCATCTCTTGGTCTCCCTCTACGATTTTTACCCACCACGCTGCCCTCCATTGCTAAATTTGTAATCCCTTGATGCCTCAAAACATGTCGTACCAACCGATCCCTTCTTCTAGTCAAGTTGTGAAACAAACTTCTCTTCTCCCCAATCGTATTCAATACCTCCTCATTAGTTACGTGATCTACCCACCTTATCTTCAGCATTCTTCTGTAGTACCACATTTCGAAAGCTTCCATTCTCTTCTTGTCCAAACTAGTTATCGTCCATGCTTCACTTCCATACATGGCTACACTCCATACAAATACTTTCAGAAACGACTTCCTGACACTTAAATCTATACTCGATGTTAACAATTTCTCTTCTTCAGAAACGATTTCCTTGCCATTGCCAGTCTACATTTTATATCCTCTCTACTTCGACCATCATCAGTTATTTTACTCCCTAAATAGCAAAACTCCTTTACTACTTTAAGTGTCTCATTTCCTAATCTAATTGCCTCAGCATCACCCGATTTAATTTGACTACATTCCATTATCCTTGTTTTGCTTTTGTTGATGTTCATCTTATATCCTCCTTTCAAGACACTGTTCATTCCGTTCAACTGCTCTTCCAAGTCCTTTGTTGTCTCTTACAGAATTACAATGTCATCGGCGAACCTCAAAGTTTTTACTTCTTCTCCATGAATTTTAATACCTACTACGAATTTTTCTTTTGTTTCCTTTACTGCTTGCTCAATATACAGATTGAAAAACATCGGGGACAGGCTACAACCCTGTCTCACTCCTTTCCCTTTCAAGCCCCTCAACTCTTATAACTGCCATCTGGTTTCTGTACAAATTGTAAATAGCCTTTCGCTCCCTGTATTTTACCCCTGCCACCTTCAGAATTTGAAAGAGAGTATTCCAGTTAACATTGTCAAAAGCTTTCTCTAAGTCTACAAATGCTAGAAACGTAGGTTTGCCTTTTCTTAATCTTTCTTCTAAGATAAGTCGTAAGGTTAGTATTGCCTCACGTGTTCCAACATTTCTACGGAATCCAAACTGATCTTCCCCGAGGTCCGCTTCTACCAGTTTTTCCATTCGTCTGTAAAGAATTCGCGTTAGTATTTTGCAGCTGTAACTTATTAAACAGATAGTTCGGTAATTTTCACATCTGTCAACACCTGCTTTCTTTGGGATTGGAATTATTATATTCTTCTTGAAGTCCGAGGGTATTTCGCCTGTCTCATACATCTTGCTCACCAGATGGTAGGGTTTTGTTATGACTGGCTCTCCCAAGGCCATCAGTAGTTCTAATGGAATGTTGTCTATTCCCGGGGCCTTGTTTCGACTCATGTCTTTCAGTGCTCTGTCAAACTCTTCTCCGAGTATCGTATCTCCCATTTCGTCTTCATCTACATCCTCTTCCATTTCCATAATATTGTCCTCAAGTACATCGCCCTTGTATAAACCCTCTATATACTCCTTCCACCTTTCTGCCTTCCCTTCTTTGCTTAGAACTGGGTTGCCAGCTGAGCTCTTGATATTCACACAAGCGGTTCTCTTCTCTCCAAAGGTCTCTCTAATTTTCCTGTAGGCAGTATCTATCTTACCCCTAGTGAGACAAGCCTCTACATCCTTACATTTGTCCTCTAGCCATCCCTGCTTAGCCATTTTGCACTTCCTGTCGATCTCATTTTTGAGACTTTTGTATTCCTTTTTGCCTGCTTCATTTACTGCATTTTTATATTTTCTCCTTTCATCAATTAAATTCAATATTTCTTCTGTTACCCAAAGATTTCTACTAGCCCTCGTCTTTTTACCTACTTGATCGTCTGCTGCCTTAACTACTTCATTTCTCAGAGCTACCCATTCTTCTTCTACTGTATTTCTTTCCCCCATTCCTGTCAATTGTTCCCTTATGCTCTCTCTCAAACTCTCTACCACCTCTGGTTCTTTCAGTTTATCCAGTTCCCATCTCCTTAAATTCCCACCTTTTTGCAGTTTCTTCAGTTTCAATCTGCAGTTCATAACCAATAGATTGTGGTCAGAATCCACATCTGCCCCTGGAAATGTCTTACAATTTAAAACCTGGTTCCTAAATCTCTGTCTTACCATTATATAATCTATCTGATACCTTCTAGTATCTCCAGGATTCTTCCAGGTATACAAGCTTCTTTTATGATTCTTGAACCAAGTGTTAGCTATGATTAAGTTATGCTCTGTGCAAAATTCTACAAGGCGGCTTCCTCTTTCATTTCTTCCCCCCAATCCATATTCACCTACTATGTTTCCTTCTCTCCCTTTTCCTACTGACGAATTCCAGTCACCCATGACTATTAAATGTTCGTCTCCCTTCACTACCTGAATAATTTCTTTTATCTCGTCATACATTTCATCAATTTCTTCATCATCTGCAGAGCTAGTTGGCATATAAACTTGTACTACTGTAGTAGGCATGGGCTTTGCGTCTATCTTCAGGACATCACACACATCCATGCCCGAGGCAGGATTCGAACCTGCGACCGTAGCGGTCGCGTGGTTCCAGACTGTAGCGCCTAGAACCGCTCCGCCACACCGGCCGGCCAGACAACATTCAATTAGGACTACTGACAGCCTTGGGAGAGTCAGTCCTGACAAAACTCTACCATCTGGTGAGCAAGATGTATGAGACAGGCGAAATACCCTCTGACTTCAAGAAGAATATAATAATTCCAATCCCAAAGAAAGCAGGTGTTGCCAGATATGAAAATTACCGAACTACCAATTTAATAAGTCACGGCTGCAAAATACTTACAGACGAAAGGAAAAAATGGTAGAAGCCGTCCTCGGGAAGATCAGTTTGGATTCCGTAGAAATATTGGAACACATGAGGCAATACTGACCCTACGACTTAGCTTACAAAATAGATTAAAGAAAGGCAAACCTACGTTTCTAGCATTTGTAGACTTAGAGAAAGTTTTTGACAATGTTGACTGGAACACTCTTTCAAATTCTGAAGGTGGCAGGGGTAAAATACAGGCTATTTGCAATTTATACAGAAACCAGATGGCAGTCATAAGAGTCGAGGGGCATGACAAGCAAGCAGTGGTTGGGAAGGGAGTGAGTCAAGTTTGTAGCCTCTCTTCAATGTTTTTTAAATCTGTATATTGAGCAAGCAGTAATGGAAACAAAGGAAAAATTCGGAGTAGGTATTAAAATCCATGGTGAAGAAATAAAAACTTTGAGGTTCGCCGATAACATTGTAATTCTGTCAGAGACAGCAAAGGACTTGGAAGAGCAGTTGAACGGAATGGACAGTGTCTTGAAAGGAGGATATAGGATGAACATCAACAAAAGCAAAACGGGGATCACTGAATGTAGTCGAATTAAGTCGGGTGATGCGGAGGGAATTAGATTAGGAAATGAGACACTTAAAGTAGTAAAGGAGTTTTGCTATTTGGGGAGCAAAATAACTGATGATGGTCGAAGTAAAGAGGATATAAAATGTAGACTGGCAATGGCAAGGAAAGCGTTTCTGAAGAAGAGAAATTTGTTAACATCGAATATAGATTGAAGTGTCAGGAAGTCGTTTCTGAAAGTATTTGTATGGAGTGTAGCCATGTATGGAAATGAAACATGGACGATAACTAGTTTGGACAAGAAGAGAATAGAAGCTTTCGAAATGTGGTGCTACAGAAAAATGCTGTAGATTAGATGGGTAGATCACATAACTAATGAGGAGGTATTCAATAGAATTGGGGAGAAGAGGAGTTTGTGGCACAACTTGATTAGAAGAAGGGATCGGTTAGTAGGACATGTTCTGAGGCATCAAAGGATCACCATTTTAGTATTAGAGGGCAGCGTGGAGGGTAAGAATCGTAGAGGGAGACCAAGAGATGAATATACTAAGCAGATTCAGAAGGATGTAGGTTGCAGCAGGTACTGGGAGATGTAGAACCTTGCACAGTGTAGAGTAGCATGGAGAGCTGCATCAAACCAGTCTCCTGACTGATGACCATAACAACAACAACAACTATTATCATTGTTTCACCTCACTTTTGGTACCACATATGAAAGGTATAGGGAAATTGCCTCAGACGAATGGCTATTCTATTCTTATCTTTAACAAACTATTAATATGAAACATATTTGGTAAAAAAAGAATTTCAATACAACAGACTGTACAGGTAATCGACGATGTTTTACCTTCTATTAAATCCTACAGATATAAATCTCTAACTAATGTGGTTGTCCACAAATATGTTTTAGAAGAAAGGGCCATAGATTATGTTTCTGCATTTGTACGGTTGCTATTGACATTGGAAATAAGATACTATATATTTTTTATTAGGTTGACATATGGATCAAAATTTCAAAAATCAGTATATATTATTTATTAGATTGAGTCAGCATTCTATTTTTTTCCTACAAAAGTAGGAATTACCAGCCTCAATAGCACATTAAATCATCACATCATTTCTTAGTTCTTCATGAGTAATCCTCTATTTATTACCACCGTAATTTTCTCGTCATCACTTACAATAGAAATATGTACATACAGATACAAATTGGACTACATGTGTGAAAGTAAAGGAAAGTGTTCAACCATCAGCTTTCATGCACTAAATATGCCAGATGCCGCTCGGCTCACGTAAGTCCCCATTACATATACCTCGCTAGAACTCACTATTATTCTCCCTTCAAATACATAATCTTTCAACATCCATAAACCTCCTTAATCACTCCAATAAATACACAAAAATGCCGCCATGCTCCATAGCTTCTCTACACATTATTACTCCCATCATATAAATCATCCCTAGTCTTCATGTCATTCATATAACCAAGTATCTACGCATCTATATGTCATTTTACACACATTTTATTTATGTTCGTCACAACCATCAGCTGTTATCTTATTCTAGTTACTTACAGATCCTCTGCTCTCTCATTACTCATGAAACAAATTTACAAGATCGCGTATTATAGAATTCTCTACTGATATTAATTAGCTTTTCTCAAGATTTTGATAATTGTTTCTTCAGATCTGGCATTTGCCTCTATTCTTTCTGGAGCTACTGTTTTAATAGTCTGATGTTGAAAGAGTACACATTATAGACTCTTTAATATCTCTGTTACTACCTTAAGACTTATCGCATAACAAAATAGTAAACATGCCACAATTTGCTTCAGCTGTTTCTCAATGAAATATCTGCACAACCACTGCTTAATCTAGTTAATAATTTCTCGAATTTTTTCAAATCGAAGGCTGCGAAAGATGGGAGAGGAGTGAGACTTGAAACAGAAAATAAAATCTCACCCAGCTGGGAACATACCAGTCGCCGCCTGGTATACGAACAAAATAGTCGTTGGTACCCTCTGCCCTCTTTGATTCTACTCTGTTGTCTAGGTTACTCCTACACTTGTTAAGAAATTTGCAATGTAGTATTTCTTTCGGTGTCACACTGTGATAAATCTTGGACCACCATTTCTTCATAAATCCCAATTCAAATTGATAGTAATCATTAATCTCTTCTTTCTTGTGAACTCCCAAATTGACAATGTCGCATACCATTCTGTCTGTTCTGCATTGGATCTTGTATTCATCTTTAACAGACACAGTGAAAATTCCCTTTAACCAGTGGATAAATAACATTGGGTACAACGCCCCCTTCGGTTTTAATCACCACTCTGTAGTAGTCTGGATGTACTTCTTAGCAATATCCGTTACTCCGATGATACTATCTTCCCCCACTACCAAAATTCCTCCGTTAATTTTCCCACCGGTTTCCTCAGTTTTATCCTCCTGTTCTTGCTTTGTTTCTTCCAAATAGCTGATATCTTATTTGATTTGCTGATCATCATCCTACCTTTGTATTTCTGTTGCTTCCCAAAATCCATAGCTAGTTCGGCCGGCTACAGTCACAGGCTCGAATCCTGCCTCGGGCATGGATGTGTGTGATGTCCTTAGGTTGGTTAGGTTTAAGTAGTTCTAAGTCTAGGGGACTGAAGACCTGAGATATTAAGTGCCATAGTGCTCAGAGCCATTTGAACCACAGCTAGTTCAGGTTCCTCCATCTCCAGTTCTTTCAGAGGTTTGTTCATCTCCTTTTCCTTTGGCTCTTCCTTATTTATATCCCAGAAGAAAGATTTCTTGGGTTCTTTCAAATCTATAATTTCTTTCAAATTAATTTCCTCTTCTTCAGTTTCATTCTTAGCAAGTTCCTTTTGTGTAAGTAGCTCTTTCTCATCAATTTCCTTTGGTGTGTTCCTCAGACGTCTCGTATCTTTAAATACAGGAATGTGTGGCTTATGAGGAGCTGCTCGACCACTGTACCTCATCTGTTTTCACTCCTTTGGTTCAAATGGCTGTGAGCACTATGAGACTTAACTTCTTTAGTTATCAGTCCTCTAGAACTTAGAACTACTTAAACCTAACTAACCTAGGGACATCACACACATCCATGCCCGAGGCAGGATTCGAACCTGTGACCGTAGCGGTCGCGCGGTTCCAGACTGTAGCGCCTAGAACCGCTCTGCCACCCCGGCCGGCAACACTCCTTTTCTTTGAGCCATTAGTCTTCTGACTGCTTCTATGCGGCCTGTCAAGAATTCCTCTCCTCCACTAACCTCTTCATCTCAGAGTAGCACTTGCACACTACAACCTCAATTATTTGTTAGATATATTCAAATCTCTGTCTTCCGCTACAGTTTTTTCCCCCTACATGCATACATGGACGCTATTCTCTGATGCCCTAACACATCACCTATCATCTTCTCCGTCCGCAGCTCGTGGTCTAGTGGATAGCGTTGCTGCCTCTGGATCATGGGGTCACGGGTTCGCTTCCCGGCCGGGTTGGGGATTTTCTCTGCTTGGGGACTGGTTGTTTGTGTTTTCCTCCTCATCATTATCATTCGTGACAGTGGAAAGATTGGACTGCGTAAAAATTGGACTATGTAAAAATTGGGACTTTGTACGTGCACTGATGACCGCACATTTGAGCGCCCCACAAACGAAATATCATCATCATCTTCTCCCTTCTGCTTGTCAGTGTTTTTCGTATGTACTTTTCTTTGCCCATTTTGTGGGGACCTCCTCATTCCCTACCTCATCAGTCCGCCTAATTCTTAACCTTTTTCTGTAGCACCGTATCTCAGACGCTTCCATTCTCGTATATTCCGGTTTTCCTACTGTCCGTGACACAGGACCAAACAATGCTGGTCTCCAAACGTACATTCTGAGAAATTTCATCGCCAAAATTACGTACGATGTTTGGTGCCGATAGACTTCTATTCGCCAGGAATGCCGTCTTTGCCACTGCTAGTATGCTTTTATATGCTCCTTACTTCGTCCGTCATGGGTTAATTTGCTTCCAACGTAGCAGAATTCCTTACCTTCTCTACTACGTAATCACCGATCTTGACGTTAAGTTTCTCCCTGTTCTCGTATCTACTACTTTTCGTTACTTTTATTTTTTTCCGCTTGATTCTCAGTATATATTCTGTACTCATTAGACCGTTCGCTCCATCCTGTAATTCTTCTACACTTTCATTGAGCATAGCTATGTCGTGAGCGAATCTTAACATTGATATACTTTCACCCTGAATTTTAATTCCACTGTTGAACCTTTCTTTTATTTCCGTCATTGCTCCTTCGATGTATAAACTGAAAAGTAGGGGTGAAAAACTGCATCCTTGTCTAACAGCCTTTTTAATTCGAACATTTCGTTCTTGGCCTTCAAATCTTAATGGTTTCCTCTTGGTTCTTGTGCATATTGTGCGTTATCCTTATTTTCCTACAGATTATTTCAATTTTCTCCAGAATTTAGAACATTTTGCAATATTTTACATTGTCGAACGCTTTTCTAGGTCGATTTTCCAATGAGCGTCTCTTGATTTTTCTTCAGTCTTTCTCCGATTATCAAGCGCATCTGCCTCTCTGGTGCCTTTACCTTTTCTAAAGCCAAATGATCGTCATCTAACACGTCCTCAGATTTCTTTGCCGTTCTGCTGTATATTAATCTTGTTAGCGGCCTTGATGTACCATCTGTTAATCTGATTGTGCGATAAGTTCTCTTGCTGTCTACCGAATTGTATGGATGATATTTTTCTGAAACTCATGGTATGTCACCGATCTCACACATTCTACACACCGGCTTGAATAGTGGTTTGGTAGTTGTGGTGTCACCGCCAGACACCACACTTGCTAGGTGGTAGCCTTTAAATCGGCCGCGGTCCGTTAGTATACGTCGGACCCGCGTGTCGCCACTATCAGTGATTGCAGACCGAGCGCCGCCACACGGCAGGTCTAGAGAGACTTTCTAGCACTCGCCCCAGTTGTACAACCGACTTTGCTAGCGATGGTTCACTGTCTACATTCGCTCTCATTTGCCGAGACGATAGTTAGCATAGCCTTCAGCTACGTCATTTGCTACGACCTAGCAAGGCGCCAGTACCAGTTACTATTGATACTGTAATAATGTACCGTCAAGACCGACGTTCACCATTAATGGATTAAAGTTAAGTATTCCACCAGCTACGCCCGTTTTTTCTAAATTCTAATTTCCTTGTCCTGTTCCAGACCTCACGCCAGTCTGCGTGAGCTAAAACGCGTGCCTTTCGGCTTCCTCTAGTAAAACGGTGTTGGCTCTCCTGCCAACCACAACAGTAGTAACTTCCCCCAATGATTTTAGAAATTGAGATGGAATATTGTTTATCTATTCTGCCTTGTTTTAAATCTTCCAGACCGCTCTTAAATCCTGACTAATACCGTTTCCACCATGTCTTCTTCATGGACTCCAGTTTCTGCTTCTATCACTTCATCGGACAAATCCACCACCTCACTCCCTATGCACAGATTTTATGCTTGCTGGGCTGCTGGTGACACTTTGAACATCACCTGTGGTTCCTTACACTGATTTCGTGCCATTTTTCAAAAACATCCCCGGCTATCCACGACGGTCCCCGTCCATCAGTACACAAGGCCTGTGTCGTTTTGGTGTAGCTGCGGTTGTTTCTTCACGTTTCCGTTTCACAGTCACATCACCAACAGCCGACTTTGGCAGTTAAATCTTCCTGGCGGATTTGTTACTTAGATGACATCCAGTGACTAGTCTATATTCGAAGTCACTCAGCTCTTCTGAAACACTCATTTTGGTGTTACTACTTTGCTGCTGACCATATAATACTCTCTGGGGAAGATCAGTTTGGGTTCGGGAGAAATGTAGGAACAGTGAGACATGGATGGCTTCAAACGAGTTATTTGGAGTACTGAATCAGGCTATAACCTGTGGTAATTCGATGGAATGGTTGGATTTGGCGAACGTCTGGAGAACGTTTCGTGCTACCATGTGTGGTATTAATGGTGAAGGACATGAGAAGTGCTGTTATGGCATGAGGGTGTTTTCCGTGGCTAGGATGTGGTCCCCTTCAGACTAAATGTGGAGGGATACGAAAATATTTTACACCACTGGGTACTGCGTGATGGCAGAGCAACAGTTCGGACAAGACGATTGTTTTGTAACAACATGACAATGCACAGCAGCACCTTTGAGGCCGCCCGCATAATGCTACGATGTTCATAATGCCAATGATTCGCCCTTTCCCAGATTCGTAAAGTTGGCGATAAGCAGCATACGCAGTTCCTTAGGACATGCAGTGTTGCGATCTTCACCTGCAGATTTCCAGTAACTTTCGGAACGCCCAACAGTCATTGCTTGCTCTCGATTCTTCGTTTGTAAGAATGGCTGCTTTTTATAGAACACACTAAAAATAAATTCAATCACGGATGAAATTTTAATCAACATATCACACACGCTTGGGAATACTAGAGTATCACTTAATAAAAGCAAGTCTTCCGGTCAATAGTGTTAACCAGTTAGATTCCTTTCAGAGCATGCTGATGTAATATCTCCATACGTAACAATTATATACAACCACCCGCTCGACGGAAGACTGGAAAGTTGCACAGGTCACACCAGTTTTCAAGAAAGGCAATAACAGTAATCCCTAAATTACGGGCCCATATCATTGATATCGATATGCAGCAGGATTCTGGAACATATACTGTGTTCGAACATTATGAATTACCTCGAAGAGAACGGTCTTTTGACGCATACTCAATACTGATTTAGAAAACATCGTTCTTGGGAAACACAAATAGCTTCTCACACGATGTGTTGAGTGTTATCGATAAGGCATTTCAAATTTATTCCAAAAGGCTTCTGGCACCGAACCTCATAAGTATCTTACAATCAAACTGCGCGCATAAAGAATATCACCTCAATGATGCTACTGTATTCGTGATTTCCTGTCAGAGAGGTCACAGTTCGTAGTAACCGGGAGAAAGTCATAGAGTAAAGCAGAAGTGATTTCTGGCGTTCCCCAAGATAGTGTTACAGGTCTTCTGGTGTTCCTTATCTATATAAACGATTTAGGAGACAATATGAAGAGCCGTCTTAGGTTGTTTGCAGATGATGCTGATGATTATCGTCTTGCAAAATCATCAGAAGATCAAAACAAATTTGCAAAACGATTTGAAAAAGATACCTGTATGGCGCGAAAATTGGCAGTTGATCCTAAATAATTAAAAGTGGGAGGTCATCCACGTATGTGCTAAAAGGAATTCGTTAAACATCGGTTACAACATAAATCAGTCTAAAAGCTGTAAATTTAACTAAATACCTAGGTATTACAGTTACACGATGAATCAGTCATATCTAAAGGCCGTAAATTCATCTAAATACCTAGTAATTACAGTTACGATCAACTTAAGTTGGAAAGCACACACAGAAAATGTTGCAGGAAGGCGAACCAAACACTGCGTTTTATTGGCAGAACACTAAGAAGATGGAACAGATCTCCTAAACAGACTGCCTACACAAGGCTTGTCCGTCCTCTTTTGGAGTACTGCTGTACGGTGTGGGATCCTTACCAGACAGGATTAACGGTGATCATCGAGAAAGTTCAAAGAAGAGAAGTGCGTTGTGTATTATAGTACTGCTGTGAGGTGTGGGATCCCAACCAGATAGGATTGACGAAGTACATGGAGAAAGTTGAAAAAAGGGCAGCGTGTTTTGTATTGTCGAGAAACAGGGGAGAGAGTGTCACAGACATGATACAGAATCTGGGGTAGACATCACTGAAACAAATAAGTTTCTCGTAGCGGCAGTATCTTCTCACGAAATTTCAATCACCAAATCCCTCCTCCGAATGCGAAAATATTTTTTTGGCACCGACCTACACAGGGAGAAATGATCGTCGTAATAAAATAACATCAGAGCTCGCAGGGAAAGATATAGGTGTTCGTTATTTCCTCGCGCTGTTCGAGAGTGGAATAATAGAGAATTATTGAGAAGGGTGCTCGATGAATCCTCTGCCACGCACGTAAGTGTGATTTGCAGAGTAGCCGTATGGATGTACATGTAGCGTTGCGTCAAGGTTTTCATGGGGTAACTGTTTCCGTTTGTGTCAGGGTATGCAATCGACGGAAAGTCATCGAGTAAAACAGGAGTGATCTCTGGCGTTTCCCAAGGTAGTGTTATGGGCCCTTTGCTGATTGGGAGACAATCTGAGCAGCCGTCTTAGGATGTTTGCAGATGACCCTGTCGTTTATCGACTATTAAAGTCATGAGAAGACCAAAACAAATTGCAAAGAGATTTAGAAAAGGTATCCGAATGGTGCGAAAATTGGCAGTTGACCCTAAGTAACGAAAAGTGTGAGGTCATTCACATGAGTGCTAAAAGGAATTCGTCAAACATCGGTTACACGATAAATCAGTCTGTTGTTGTTGTTGTTGTTGTTGTTGTGGTTTTCAGTCCTGAGACTGGTTTGATGCAGCTCTCCGTGCTACTCTACCCCGTGCAAGCTGCTTCATCTCCCAGTATGTACTGCAGCATACATCCTTCTGAATTTGCTTAGTGTATTCATCTCTTGGTCTCCATCTACGATTTTTACCCTCCACGCTGCCCTCCAATACTAAACTGGTGATCAATTGATGCCTCAGAACATCCCCTTCTTCTAGTCAACTCCTCTTCTCCCCAATTCTATTCAATACCTCCTCATTAGTTATGTGATCTACTCATCTAATCTTCAGCATTATTCTGTAGTAACATACAGTAAAGCTGCATGCCCTCGGGAAAAATTACGTCCGTAGTTTCCCCTTGCTTTCAGCCGTTCGCAGTACCAGCCCAGCAAGGCCGTTTTGGTTAGTGTTACAAGGCCAGATCAGTCAATCATCCACACTGTTGCCCCTGCAACTACTGAAAAGGCTGCTGCCCCTCTTCAGGAACCACACGTGTGTCTGGCCTCTCAACAGATACTCCTCCGTTGTGGTTGCACCTGCGGTACAGCTATCTGTATCGCTGAGGCACGCAAGCCTCCCCACCAACGGCAAGGTCTATGGTGCATGAGGGGGGGGGGGGGGGGAAATCAGTCTAAAAGCTCTAAATTTAACTAAATACCTAGGTATTACAATTATGAACAACTTAAATTGGAAGGAACACATAGAAAATGTTGTGGGGAAGGCTAACCAAAGACTGCGTTTTATTTTGGCAGGACACATAAAATGTAACAGACCTACTAAGGAGACTTCCTACACTATTCTTGTCCGTTAAGAATACTGCTGCGTGGTGTGGGGTCCTTACCAGATAGGACTGACGGAGTACATCGAAAAAGTTCAAAGAAGGGTAGCACGTTTTGTACTATCGCGAACTATGGGAGAGAGAGTGTCACAGAATCTTCTCACGAAATTCCAATCACCAACTTTCACCTCCGAATGCGAAAATATTTTGCTGACACCGACCTACATAGGGAGAAACGATCACTACGATAAAATAAGGGAAATCAGAACTCGTACGGAAAGATGTGGGTGTTGTTTCCGCGCGCTTTATGAGATAGGACTAATACAGAATTGTGAAGGTGGTTTTTATGAACCCTCTGCCAGGCACTTATATGTGATTTGCAGAATATCCATGTAGATGTAGATGTAAGCATCACAGCCAGCATCGATTTCCTGAATTCTATCGTCGTTTTCGGCTAGTTGAGTTGCATGTAAAGGCGGTGACGACTGCTGTGGTGTCTGTCGTATCACAGGCGGCAGAATAGGGGAAGACCAGCAGGAGGTTTGCAGCTGCCGGCGCGGCGCCGCGGGGAGCCGTTTCCTCTGGTGCCTCCCAGCTCTGCCACTGCTAACAAAGGCGCTGCCTGCGCTCCAAGCCTTGAAACATCACGCTGGCCGGGCACCTTCTTCCTGCGTTTACTGCCCTCTCACTTTGAGCCAGGGCCTCAAACCTCAACTTTTCGCACTACCACCGCAGCAGATTACAGCGAGAAACACTCTAAAATTTAGTTGTTAACTTGTTCCTTTTGCACAGAAAATTGTAACATGCTTTATTGTACACTGAAGCGCCAAAGAAACTGGTACAGGCACGCGTTTTCAAATACAGATATATGTAAACAGGTGTTAGACAAGGTGATGGTTTATCACCTTTACTGTTTATCTGTGTTCTAGAAAAAATTGTAAGGATCTGGAATTCGGAGCTAAAAAAATCGCAAAATTGAACCCATAACTCTGGGAAGGAAAACAAATGGAATTAAGGCAAACTGCTTGGCTTTTGCGGATAATTTCGCAATACTTTCAGAAAACCTGACAGAAGCAGTTACTCAAATAAACATTCTGGAAAAATTAGCAAGCTGGTCTCAAAATTTCAGCTGAAAAAACAAAATTCATGACAAATATAAAAAGTGCATCAAAATACATAGAAACAGAAATAGGTAAAATAGAGCGAGTAAATAAATTTAAATATCTTGGAGAAACTATACAACAGAATGGACCGGAAAAATCTGCAATAGATGTAAGAATTAACAAAATGGAAAGCGCATATGGTTTGGCCAAAAATATTTACAACAAGAAATGTATATCTAGAAAAACAAAACTAAAACACTACACCACAGTGGTACGACCAGAATGTTTATATGGATCTGAATGCCTAACGATGAACTATAAAATGAACAAACTAGAGGTACTGGAAAGAAAGATTATTAGAAAAATAATGGGTGCAATGAAAACTGCAGGTGGTTGGAAAATAAGAAGTAATGAGGAGATCTACAAAAATATAGAGAAAATATATGAAGTAATGGCCAAACAAAGATTAACCTTTTTTGGACATCTGTACCGAATGGATGGAAATAGACTAACAAAACAAATACTCCTCTATTTCTGGAAGAAGAAATCGACAATAGCATGGATTACAGAAGTAAGAAGAGATCTTGAAAGAAACAACATCAAAGAATCAGAAATAGAAGAAAGAAACCGTTTTAAAAATAAAATACTAAATTTGGAAGGCTTTCAAAGCAGAAGAAATAAAAAATCGGGAACAACATGGACAGAAGAAAGGAAGAGACTTCATGGGGAGAAAATAAGGGAATACTGGAAAAATGGGAAACAACAACAAAGGAAGTTGTTAACGTGATCCTAGTTGGTCAATACGATTGTAAAAGTGTCTGGCGTCGTTGTTAGATCGCTTACTGCTGCTACAGTGGCAGGTTATCAAGATTTAAGTGGCTTTGAACGTGGTGTTACAGTCAGCGCACGACCGATGGGACACAGCGTCTCAGAGGCAACGATGAAGTGCGGATTTTCCCGTGAGACCATTTCACGAGTGTACCGCGACTATCCGGTGAAACATCGAATCTCCGACAGCGCTGAGGCCGGAAAAAGAAACCCGCAAGAACGGCACCAACGGCGATTGAAGAGAATCGTTCAGCGTGACAAAAGTGCAACCCTTCCGCAAATTGCTGCAGATTTCAATGCTGGGCCATCAACATGTGTCAGCACAAGAACTCTTCAACAAAACATCATCCATGTGGGCTTTCGGAGCCGAAGGCCTACTCGTGTACCCTTGAGGTCTGCGCGACACAAAGCTTTACGCCTCGCCTGGCCCCTCTACACCGACATTGGACTGTTGATGGCTGGAAACAGGTTGCCTAGGTCGACGAGTCCCGCTTCAAACTGTATCGAGCTAATGGACGTGTCCGGGTATGGAGACAACTTCACGAATCTATGGACCCTGCTCGTCAGCGGGGGACTGTTCAAGCTGATGCAGACTCTGTAATGGTGTGGGACGTGTGCATTTGGAGTCATATGGGACCGCTGATACGTCTAGACTCACTCTGACAGGTGACATGTACGTAAGCATCGTGTCTGGTCCCTTGCATCCATTCATGTTCATTGTGCATTCCGACGGATTTGGGCAATTCCAGTAGGACAATGCGACACCCGAACGTCCAGAATTTCTACAGAGTGGCTGCAGGAACACTCCCCCGAGTTTAAACCCTTCTGCTGGCCATCAGACTCCCCAGACATGAACATTATTGAGTATATCTGGGATCCCTTCCAAAGTGCTGTTCGGAAGAGATCTCCACCCCCTCGTACTCCTACGGATTTATGGACAGCCCTGCAGGATTCACTTCCCTCCAGCACTAGTTCAGATATTAGTCGAGTCCACGCCACGTCGTGTTGCGGCACTACTGCGTGCTCGCGGTGGTCCAACATGACACTAGGCAGGTTTATTTGGCTCTTTAGTGTATGTCGTGATTAGAACCACCTTTGATACGAAATTTACACTTCTCATGTACCTGAAAACAAGGATTGTCATAAGCACACAACTGGAGTCTATTTGTTTTGTGCTTGTCTGGATATTAAACTTGTCGATGGGTCCATCTGCAGGATGTTGCAGTATTTCGATAAAGCTATGTTCATATCGTAATTTGAACTGACATCAGTAGATGTCACGTACCTTCTGTACACTTTGAAGTAAGGCAAGGAACCACATTTGATGAGAGCAGAATACCAGACATAATTTTATAACGCAATTTGACACTGGCCTTTCTAAAGAGAACTTTGTTTACATCGGCTGGTGAGAGAGACCTTACTTCTGTTTGTACATTCAGTAACTGATCAAGGATTTGCTTTCATCATTCAAGCCATCATTAAATAAAGGTCCGGGTAGTCTCCTTCAGGACGTATGTGATTATTTCTGAGTGTCGCTTGGTCAATATCTATATGTTGTGGTTGTCAGTGTTACTTCTTCTACCTTAATAACAGCTACTGATATTGACTGTCACTTGGACAAATCTGATGTTCTATGCGAATCAGACGAATTGTCGATAGTAAATTTTGCTCGTTACTGCCCTTCAACCCACCTTAGAGTGTCATTTCTGATATAAATTTTAACTGCTATGGGGAATTTACAAAAAAGCAACAAGCTATTTGGCATGTCCCTTTTCATTTAATATGAGAATCACAGATCACTGAGAGGATATCTTGTAGGGCCCCCGCGAGCACGCAGAAGTGCCGCAGCACGACGTGGCATGGACTCAACTAATGTCTGAAGTAGTGCTGGGGGAACTGACACCATGAATACTGCAGGGTTGCCTATAAATCCGTTAGAGGAGTGGGGTAAAGAAGTACTAAGAAATGTGGAGATATGCTTGAAGTTCACTAAGGCTGTAGATACAGCAATAAGGAATAGCTTAGTAGGCAGTACAGTTTAAGAGCAATGGGCATCTCTAAAAAGGGCCATCACAGAAGATGGAAAGAAAGACACAGGTACAAAGAAGGTAACTTCGAAGAAACCTTGGGTAACAGAAGAAATACTTAAGTTTAACGATGAAAGCAGGAAGTACAAAAATGTTCCGGGGAACTCAGGAAGCCAGCCGCTGTGGTCTCGCGGTTCTAGGCGCGCAGTCCGGAACCGTGCGACTGCTACGGTCGCAGGTTCGAATCCTGCCTCGGGCATGGATGTGTGTGATGTCCTTAGGTCAGTTAGGTTTAAGTAGTTCTAAGTTCTAGGGGACTGATGACCACAGCAGTTGAGTCCCATAGTGCTCAGAGCCATTTTTGAACTCAGGAATAGAGAAATACAAGTCGCTGAGGAATAAGATAAATAATAAATGCAGGGAAGCTAAGACGAAATAGCAGACTCAGCATATAAGAAAACCAAAACAACCTTTGGTGACATTAAAAGCATGGGTGGTAACATTAAGAGTGCAACGAGAATTCCACTGTTAAATGCGGAGGAGAGAGCGGATACATGAAAAGAATACATTGAAAGCCTCTATGAGAGGGAAGATTAGTAAGATGTGATAGAAGAGGAACAGGGGTCGATTTAGAAGAGATGGGGGATCCAGTATTAGAATCAGAATTTAAAAGTGCTTTGGAGGACTTAAGATCAAATAAGGCAGAAGGGATAGATAATATTCCCTCACAATTTCCAAAATCATTGGGGGAAGTGGCAACGAAACGACTATTCACGTCGGTGTGTAGAATGTATGAATCTGGCGACAACGCGGCCCCTCCCGTCGGAGGTTCGAATCCTCCCTCGGGCATTGAATTGCCCTCTCTGTTTATTGATTGGATAGCCACTGAATTGCTATTTATTTATTTAATGGGATAATAATAATTATTAAAAGATGGCAATTTTGTTTAAGCAACGCTTTTACTCTTTCGATTGTTGCGAGTCAGCGATAGTGCAATGCTGCTCGCTTTGGAGAATACACATTTTATAATAATTATTTGGTCCAGGAAACACTTTTGCGATTACGGTTACGATTTAGACGGTATTCGCGTAATCGTACTGATTAAAAGTTATCGTTTCCGAAAGACGCAGGTTCGATTAAAGCTGTGTGCACTTTTGCGCGTATAATGAAGATATTCATAACACGTCGCGTAACAAAAAGAAACATGCGAATCACAACCGTGATCAAACGAAGAAAATAACTGATAACATAAATGTTCTTCGCTGTTATTCAGGACAGGCTCAGATTAGACATTGTAATTTTTAGTTACAGGAAATCACAAGACGTTTCACCTTCGAGATATTTGTTTTGAATAAATTATATTTACCTTCTCTCTCTCTCCTTTTTACAGCCTTTATACCTTCACATCGATTAAGGAACTTTTCCTTCTCTACCGACCAGAACGAGAACAAAATTCAGACTCAACAAAATGTCTTACATCGAATTATTACATGCTTAACCCTTAACAATCATATATAGTTTCGTAGTACAAACAATGCTAATTATTCCGTGCACTAGAAAGACTTTGATACACTGAGCACAAAAATGAAAATAATAAAATTATAATCACATTTTTAATATCGTGAATACTTCTTTAAATCATGAAAATAACGTTTGACATCGTCGTAATATTAATTTTCTTCGTTGTAGCGCTACAGCATGGGTGTGTGTGTTGTTCTTAGCATAAGCTAGTTTAAATAGTGTGTAAGTCTAGGGACCGATGACCTCAGCAGTTTGGTCCCGTAGAAATTCACACACATTTGAATTTTGAGTCCGGCGAAACACCATCTGACTTTCGGAAAAATATCATGCACAGTTCCGAAGACTGCAAGCGTTGATAAGTGCGAGAATTATCGCTTAATTAAACACCTCAAGCATTCAAGTTGCTGATAAGAATAATATACAGAAGAATGGAAAAGAAAATAGAGGATGTGCTACATGACGAAAGGTAAAGGCACGAGAGAGGCAATTCTGACATTGCGGTTGACAATGGAAGCAAGACTAAAGAAAAATCAAGACACATTCATAGGATTTGTCGACCTGGAAAAAGCTTTCGACAATGGAAAATGGTGCAAGGTGTTCGAAATTCTGAGGAAAGTAGGGGTAAGCTATAGGGAGAGACGAGTAATATACAATATGTACAAGAGCCAAGAGGTAAAAATAAAGAGTGGACGACCAAGAACGAAGTGCTCGGATTAAAAAGGGTGTAAGACAGGGATATAGTCTTTAACCTTTACTGCTCAATCTGTACATAAGAGAATCAATGATGGAAAGAAAAAAATATGTTCAGGAGTGGAATCAAAATTCAAGGTGAAAGGATACCAGTGATACGATTCGCTGATGATATTGCTATCCTGAGTGAAAGTGAAAAGGATTACTAGATATGCTGAATGGAATGAAGAATCTAATGAATACAGAATATGGATTGCGAGTAAATCGAAGAAAGACGAAGGTAATGGTCACGAAGTAGATGAAGTTAAGGAATTCAGCTACCTAGGCAGTAAAATAACTAGTGACGGACGGAGCAAGGAGGACATCAAAAGCAGACAAGCAATGGCAAAAAGGGCATTCCTAGCCAAGAGAAGTCTACTAGTATCAAATATAGGCCTTAATTATAGGAAGAAATTTCTGAGAATGTACGTCTTGAGTACGGCATTGTATGTTAGTAAAATATGGACCGTGAGAAAACCAGAATAGAAGAGACTCGAAGCATTTGAGATGTCCTGCTACAGACGAATGTTGAATAGTAGACGGACTGATAAGGTAAGGAATGAGGAGGATCTGCGTAGACTCAGGAGGAAAGGAATATGTGGAAAACATTGATAATGAGAAGGGACAGGATGATAGGACATCTGTTAAGACTTGAGGGTATGACTTCCATAGTACTAGAGGGAACTGTAGATGGCAAAAACTGTAGAAGAAGACAGAGATTGGAATTAAAAAATGGTTCAAATGGCTCTGAGCACTATGTGACTTAACATCTGAGGTCATCAGTTCCCTAGAACTTAGAACCACTTAAACCTAACTAACCTAAGGACATCACACACATCCATGCCCGAGGCAGGATTCGAACCTGCGACCGTAGCGGTCGCGCGGTTCCGGACTGAAGCGTCGAGAACCGCTCGGCCACAGCGGCCGGCCTAGATTGGAATACATTGAGCAAATAATTGAGAACATAGGTAGCACGTGCTAGTCTGAGATGAAGAGGTTGGCACTGGAGAGGAATTCTTGTTGGCGGGCCGCATCAAATCAGTCAGAAGACTGATGAAAAAAAAGAGTAGTACGAGAAGATGGAGATCTCTTCTGAACAGCACGTTGCAAGGCATCCCAGATATGCTCATGACTGGGGAGTTTGGTGGCCAGCGGAAGTGTTTAAACTCATAAGAATGTTCCCGAAGTCACACTGTAGCATTCCTGGACGTGTGGGGTATTGCATTGTCCTACTGGAATTGCCCAAATCCGTCGGAATTCTCGATGTAAATGAATGGTTGCAGTTGATAAGACAGGATGTTACGTACGTGTCACCTGTGAGAGTCGTATCTAGACGTATCAGTTGTCCCATATAACTCCAATTTCACTCGTTCCACACCATTACAGAACCTCCACCAGCTTGAACAGTCCCCTGCTGACATGCAGGGTCCATGGATTCATGAGGCTGTCTCCATACCCGTACATGTCCATTCACTCATACAATTTGAAACGAGACTCGTCCAAGTGGGCAACATGTTTCTTGTCATCAGCAGTCCAATTCGGAGTTCACGGGATTTGTGTCGGGCACTCATCAAGGGTATATGAGTGGGCCTTCGACTCCGAATTCGCAGATCGATGATGTTTCGTTGAATGGTCCGCACGCTGATACTTGTTGATAGCTCAGCATTGAAATCTTCAGCAATTTGTGTAAGGGTTGCACTTCCGTCACGTTGAACGATTCTCTTCAGTCGTCGTTGGTCCCGTTCTTGCAGGATCTTCTTTCGGTCCCAGGTATGCCGTATTTCTTATATTCACTCGTGAAATTGTCGTACGGAGAAATCCACACTTCATTGCTACCTCGGAGGCCTTGTGTCCCATCGGTCATGCGCCGACTGTAACACCACGTTCAAAGTCACTTAAATCTTGGTAAGCTGCCATTGCAGCGGCAGTAACCGATCTAACAACTGCGCCAGATACTTGTCTCATATAGGCGTTGCCGACCGCAGCGTCGCATTCTCCTTGTTTTCATATCTCTGTATTTGAATACGCATGCCTACACGAGTTTGTTTGGCACTTCAGTGTATGATAACCTTTTTAAAAGCAAATTGGACTTCTAAGACTGTACGTACGAACTTCTAAGTTCATATCTTATGTAAGGCGGTGATATTTTGCCTCCATTCATATAATATTATATCAGTTCGTTTGCGTATTTTATTCGATGAGATCGCGACTGTTGATGGGTGATCGGACAACTGATCACTTCTTTCGTTAATACTGGGTACTACCACGCAGACATTCTTCTGTAGTGCTGTACGCCCAGGAATTAATTTGAGGTGGACACTGACAGTAGGGAATGTTGACGGCTGCACGTTCGTGATGATGCGGCTTTCGGCACAAGGGCAGTTTACAAAAGTAGATGTGTCGTGTTCGACTGAGAGGGATGTTTTACTGCTCTACAGAAAACAGTATGAAGGCAGCGGGTTTGTAGCCCTAAGGGTGGCCTCCCTGTGACAGGGCCAGTGAATTGAGGCTAGATGCTTTCCTGCTGCTAAAAACCAGCCAGAAGTTGGCAACTGGGGCTAGAGAGTGATAAAATCTTTCCAGAGAGAAGGCATCCTTATAGTATGGAGGAGTAGACGGGGGTCACGAATGGCGGCTGCTAGTTGACCTTTCGCAGACCTTCTCACAAACAGCGATCGATGTTTCCTCCAAAAAAATTTTAATTGGCGGAGTCCTTGGTCATAGGTGGAACTGATCTAGAACAGTGTTCTAGAAAGAATATGAACTGCAGGCGATTGGCTGGCAGGTTCATAACCCATGTAGTGGTTCAAAAATGGCTCTGAGCACTATGGGACTTAACTTCTGATGTCATCAGTCCCCTATAACTTAGAACTACTTAAACCTAACTAACCTAAGGACATCACACACATCCATGCCCGGGGCAGGATTCGAACCTGTGATCGTAGCGATCTCGCGGTTCCAGACTGAAGCGCCTAGAACCGCTCGGGCACACCGGCCGGCCCATGTAGTGGAAGACACTGCTTTTGTAAGGGGAAGGATGGGGAAGGAAGCCGGCCGTGCCCTTTCAAGGAAACCATTCCGGCATTTGCCTAAGCGTTTTAGGGAAATCACGGAAAACCTTAATCAGAAGGATTTGAACCGTCGTCCTCCCGAATGCAAGTCCACTGTGCTAGCCACTGCCTCACCTCCCTCGGTTTTCGGTCTGAAAGCAACAATAACAATGGCGAAAACTAAAATTTCTATAGTGTCGTAGTAGAACCTCTGACCCCTCTACGCTGAAAAACTTTTCAAAAGAGCCAGTTTATATATTCATTTTTCGGGAAAATGCACACGTCCCATTCAGACTGTTTCTGACCAGCCTGTATACAGGATGACACAGTTGCCCCTACCACTTGGTTTTATGCAGCCCGCAACATCATCTTAAATCACGCACAAGATTTTCATGTTGTCTCGCTCGCTACGTGCAAACTATTAGTCCTGCAGAAAAAATGAACACGACCTTCTTTAGGAAATTCAGTGAAGTTGCATTTTGTACTGGGATACGTTTTCGGTGGACGGCACAGTTTTCGAGTTATTCCAGAAAAACGTGTTTGAGGATTAGTTTTGTACTTTTTTCTAGAATAATTAGAAAATTACGGACTCTAGCGAAAACGGATCTCAGTAGAAAATCTGACTACATTAACTTTCCTACAATAAGGTCCTGTTCTTGTTTCTGTAGGATTATTAGTTTGTGCGTAGTGAGAGAGAACATGAAAATTTTGTGCTTGGTATTTGAAGGCATTGTGGGCTGCAGAAAACCCAGAGGTAGGGGCAGCTCAGTCACCCTGCATATTAGGAAAAGTAATGATCCAATAACACTCCATGGGGTTACGCCCCAAGTTACTTGTGTGTCAGAAGCCTTCTCCTCGTTGAGATTGACATACAGTGTTCTGTTTGCTAGTGACTCTAGAGTTCAGTCACATACACTACTGGCCATTAAAATTGCTCCACCACGAAGATGTACTACAGACGCGAAATTTAACCGACAAGAAGGAGATGCTGTGATATGCAAATGATTAGCTTTTCAGAGCATTCACACAAGGTTGGCGCCAGTGGCGACACCTACAACGTGCTAACATGAAAGTTTTCAACCGATTTCTCATGCACAAACAGCAGTTGACCGACGTTGCCTGGTGAAACGTTGTTGTGATGCCTCGTGTAAGGAGGAGAAATGCGTACCATCACGTTTCCGACTTTGATAAAGGTCGGATTGTAGCCTATCGCGATTGCGGTTTATCGTATCGCGACATTGCTGCTCGCGTTGGTCGAGATCCAATGACTGTTAGCAGAATATGGAATCGGTGGGTTCAGAAGGGTAATACGGAACCCGTGCTGGATCCCAACGGCCTCGTATCGAGATGACATGCATCTTATACGCATGGCTGTAACGGATCGTGCAGCCACGTCTCGATCCCTGAGTCAACAGATGCGGACGTTTGCAAGACAACAACCATCTGGACGAACAGTTCGACGACCTTCAAGACCCAAGCTGAAATTGCCGTGCGCAACAGAATGACTAATGTGAGGAATTTATGGCCCTATCTGTGGATCTTAAAGTGGAGAGTTACGTAATACTGAAAATCGCGCCCCCATTTATTATATGGGCACAGAAAGTTGGTTGATACTGATTAGCCTGACTGGCACTGACAATAAAGAGCGCAGAGAACAAGCAAATGGAATGCAACACATTTAGTGGGATCGTTTCCCTATCTGTCGAGGCGTGGTGCATATATCACCGATTACAATTCTGGGAGACGTGGTAGTGCAGCGTCGATCTGTTTGGTACCGTTGTTCACTGTGCAGAGGATGTACACTGCATACCTATCAGTTCTGCCTACACAATGAACACAATATACCGTCCGCAAACTCCTTCATCTGAAATTAGATCAGTAAAACATAGAACATGAGTCGAGATTTCTGTTTGCCCATAAGCCAGGAACAGAAACTGCCTCAGGTATTCGTTTGTAAAGAAGCAGTTCAGTATGCCTTAGACTCCGCAGAGAAGCAAAGAATCGTCACTCTGCTTGCAGAGAAACGATTTAACTCGCTCCCAGTGGCGAAATCAACACGTCGAAAATTCTGGTAGTAAGACTCTTCACTGACGCACTTGCCAGTAAAGTCTGTAAGTCGCTCCCCAGACGATGTGTCCCTTTTCGACATCCACTGAAGAGCCCTTTACACGCTGTACGCTGGTGTCCAGCAAGGCTCGCGGCATCCGCATGTGCTCTCCCCTCGCACCCATTACAAAAGCAGTGCCTCCCACTACATGGGTCATGAACCTGCCAGTCAATCGCCTGCAGTTCTTGAAATAGAACACTGTTCTAGAACAGTTCCACCTACGACTAAGGACAACGCCAATCAAAATATTTTTTGGAGGGAAACATCGACCGCTGTCAACTAGCATCCGCCATTCCTGACCCCCGTCTACTCCTCCATACCATAATGATGCCTTTTCTCTTTAATGATGTTATCAATCTCTATCCCTAAGCTTCCAGCTTCTGGCTGGTTTTTAGCAGGAATGCATCTAGCCACAATTCACTGGCCCTGTCACAGGTAGGGCTACAAACCCGCTGCCTTCATACTGTTTTCTATAGAGCAGTAAAACATCCCTCACTGTCGAACACGACACATTTACTTTTGTAAACTGCCCTTGTGCCAAATGGCGCATCCTCATGAACATGCAGCCGTCAACACTCCCTGCTGTCAGTGTCCAGCTCAAATTACACTACTGGCCATTAAAATTGCTACACCAAGAACAAATGCAGATGATAAACGGGTATTCATTGGTCAAATATATTATACTAGAACTGACATGTGATTATATTTTCACATAATTTGGGTGCATAGATCCTGAGAAATCAGTAACCACAACAACCACCTCTGGCCGTAATAACGGCCTTGATACGCCTGGGCATTGAGTACAACAGATCCAACAGAGATTGGATGGCGTGTACAGGTACAGCTGCCCATGCAGCTTCAACACGATACCACAGTTCATCAAGAGTAGTGACTGGCGCATTGTGACGAGCCAGTTGCTCGGCCACCATTGACCAGACGTTTTCAGTAGGTGATAGATCTGGAGAATGTGCTGGCCAGGGCAGCAGTCGAACATTTGCTGTATCCAGAAAGGCACGTACAGGACCTGCAACATGCGGTCGTGCATTATCCTGCTGAAATGTAGGGTTTCGCAGGGATCGAATGAAGGGTAGAGCCACGGGTCGTAACACATCTGAAATGTAACGTCCACTGTTGAAAGTGCCGTCAATGCGTACAAGAGGTGACCGAGACGTTCAACGAATGGCACCCCATACCATCACACCGGGTGTTATGCTGGTATAGTCTGTCTGTAAACTCAAGAGCGAGCAGCGCTTTTGGTGGGGGAAGTGGCCTTTCCCGGAAGAACGCTGCCACTGGCCTACAGGGGCACCCAAAATCTGTTGCCCGTTACCTGTCTAGAGGTGTAGATCGGCGTGCAGTGATATACGTCGTTTCTTTTCGTATAATCTTAGTTGCCAGTGTCTGTCAGTTAACTTTGTATACTTACTGATGTACTTCGCTTGCCGGAAGTGACGGATAATCGTCTAGCATTGCAAGAAAATGTGCAGAATACGAGGAAGAGAAGGTACTTGCGGAGTAACGAGCGTTCGATCGTCTCTAACGTTATTTCAGCGTGTGTTAAAGAGGCGACCTAAAAAGAACTGTTGGCTACTATTACCAGTCCCAGTCAAAGGGCTGCAATTTATGCAAACGTCAGCCGCATCCAATAGGACGCATAAGAAAGAAACACGAAAATAAGCCGCATGGTTTAGTGGAATTGCCATGAAGGAATACTAATAATCTTTGGAGGAAACCGATCGTTATACACAGTTTCTAAATCACATAAAACCTTTGATGTTTATGGAACACTAAATCCCTATCCCGGTCACTCATCACCTTATTCTGAGATATATTGCTTGAAATTTGTGCGCAATAGCTATTCTAAACAGTGCTGAAATTTTCTTCGAAACATGTACGTGGATTCTGGAATTCAAGCTTGACATACGAGATGCGTTCACGTATTAATTTTTATTTTTTGGTAAGAATTTTATTTGTTAATCTACAGCAATGTTATCCTGTTCAAAATATTCCCCATTACATACTATACACTTTTGCCAGTGCTTTTTCCAATTTCCGAAATTCTTTAGGATCTGTTTCATCGGGGTAGTTTATAGGTCTCTTAACTGTGCATTTTTAATCTCATCCATGTTTGTAAAACAGCTGTCCTTTAAGGCCTGCTTTGAAATGTTTATACCACTTGTATGCCCCTCGTTCACTTATAACAGGCTCACCAAAAGCAATATTTAACATTTCTAAAAATTTCATACACTTCATTCCATTCCTATAACAAAATTTAATACAGAATCTCTAATATATTTTTGTACAAAACAAATAATCGTTGTTGCTACCAAAACACATGTAACCTTTTTGACAGCTGACAACAGAGTAAATACCCAATATGCATAACATTGTACACATACTTTTGAGACATGTTTACAAAGACAGTGACAAAAAGTAGTGCAAATCGGACTAATACAACACGCGAAATCATAAATTTGTGCTTACTTTTTAAACACTCTTCGTGTTACAAAAATTGTTAAGTTTTAATGCAGTCCTTCAAAGAAAATATCTACCTATTAGTAGAAACACAAAGTAAGGGCAAGCCTCAAATTCTACAGATTGATTGCATTATATGGGGTTCGTTTTACGAATAGCAATAGAGGAACATACAATACATTCACATGAACAGGCATTTGGTTCTATGTTTGTAGTATAATCCTGACTTCCATTCTTATCTTAATATTATTTACTCTATAATATTGTGTTTCGGAAGAAGGTATCGTTTTTTGTATTCCTTATGGTCTTAATACATTTGTCTAAAAATGAACGCAGCCGAGACGTATCTGTGCACGGCGTCGCCACAGATTTAAATCGCTCGCCGCGGCAGGGCCGGTACATCGTTGTGAAACGGCCTGCAGAAGCGCCTTGTGACGTAGCTGGGTTGGCAGAGTGGGGACTAGATCGCTCTTCAGTTTACCGACAGACTATGCGACCATCATGATGCTGTAAACAGAACCTGGTTTCTTCAGAAAAAATGGCGTTTTGCCGTTCGTGCACCCAGGTTCGTCGTTGAGTACACCATCGTAGGTGCCCCTGTCTGTGATGCAGCGTCAAGGGTAACTGCAGCCACGGTCTCCAGGCTGGTATTCCATGCTGCTGCAAACGTCGTCGAACTGTTCACGCAGATGGTTGTTGTCTTGCAAACGTCCCCATCTGCTGACTCAGGGATCGAGACGTGGCTGCACGATCCGTTACAGCCGTGCGAATAAGATGCCTGTCATCTCGACTGCTAGTGATACGAGGCCGTGGGGATCCAGCCCGGCGTTCCGTATTACCCTCCTGGACCCACCGATTCCATATAGTGCTAACAGTCAAGGGATCTCGACCAACGCGATCAGCGATGTCGCGATACGATAAATCGCAATCCGACCTTTATCAAAGTCGGAAACGTGATGGTACGCATTTCCCTCCTTACACGAGGCATCACAACAACGTTTCACCAGGCAATGCCGGTCAACTGCTGTTTGTGTATGAGAAATCGGTTGGAAACTTTCCTCATGTCAGCACGTTGTAGATGTCGCCACCGGCGCCAGCCTTCTGTGAATGCTCTGAAAAGCTAATCATTTGCATGTCACAGCGTCTTCTTCTTGTCGGTTAAATTTCGCGTCTGTATCACGTCATCTTCGCAGTGTAGCAATTTTAATGGCCAGTAGTGAGTGAGAGAATATGAAAATTTTGTGCTTGGAATTTGAAGGCACTGTGGGCTCTGAAAACCCAAAGGTAGGGGCAGCTCAGTCACCCTGTATATTAGGAAAACTAATGGTCGAATAACACTCCATGGGGTTACGCCCCAAGTTACTTGTGTGTCAGAAGCCTTCTCCCCATTGAGAATGACATACTGTGTTCTGTTTGCTAGTGACTCTAGAGTTCAGTCACATAGTTGAAATGATATTCCTGTACGCTAGAATTTTGTTCACTAGGTGGCAGTGCGGAACAGTATGGAACACCCTCCAGAAGTGAAGAAACGCGGCATCAACCATTGTCTCGAAAACGAATCGGGTGAGCTGGGTTTCACAGAATCGGTGTTTTCTTACAGAGGAGATTTTCGGTCTCTAGCAATGTCATAACAGAAAAGCACAAAAAAATGTTCCAAATCTCTAAACACAGACCAGCGTCACACGTGGCTCCTGTGTTCCTCAGATCCCAATCCCTTTCGACAACTATGGATTCATTTCAGTCGAAGCGTTAACGTGATGAATTGCGTCACCGTCTTTCAACATTAGTCGGAAGTAGTAGAGACAGCGTGGCTCCTGGTTCTGCTGGAGATCTGATTGGTCACTAACCGCCTCCAGTTTGTGCAATTGCTCCTCTGTGACTATGGATGCTGGGAGGCGTTCAGCGGCGGATGAGTGCCGGCAGCCCGAGCCAACAGCCTCAGGAGATGGCTGCTGAGCCCGCCTGAAGAAGTGGGCTGACTCATCTGTACGAGCAGGCCGCCTCATTTGTCGAACGGCCGTGTAACGGCACTTCTTTGTATACTTGAGGTTGGTGGCCAAGCATTTCTTACAGCGAGTTTACTTTTAGGGCTCCTTCGGCTGTTTCCCCGTCGACAGAAATCTGTAACAATTACAGCGCGTTACGTGGGCAGGCTAGCCAACCGCACAAGAGTGTGGGGATTAGCAGGCGGCTAGGGGACAGGGGCCGAAGTCCAGCGGAGCGCGACCAGGAATGCGAGACGGCGTCCACTTCTTGCGACCGCGGGCGCCCGCTAATGGCCCGCTCTGCCACCAGACAGGCAGCCGCCGCCGTACTCGTCACCATCGGCCGTGGAGTGTAGCAGACATGCACGATGAGCACTCAGACCCTCTTGATAAGCTGTGGCAGGTTTTTAACGAGGTGTCCTGCAAACTGCACCAACTGAAAAATTTGCTCCCAGAAAAGATCGCGGAAATATGCACTAATCACCCTGTCCGAACTCTTGCATAGCAAGAAAGATAATAATCATGTTCTTGTGCGGATTTGTGGCCTGGTGCATGTATTTCAATTAGACGCCACTTGCTGGACCAGTTACCCAACTGGGGCAAGGAGACCTACAGCTCAATGTGAGACTCCAGCCAGGTATCGTTTCCGGTGACTCCTCACATCATTGAGAGGTGAACCGTAGGTTAAAACGCAGACTGAAGAATCCGCGGTTCAGCTGGGATCATATCCCTAAAGGTCTCTGTTTCCAAGCACACCTACTGATAGCAACCAGAAACGACAGTGACTAGAAAACGTGAGGACATTACGTGGTCGAACGATGAAGAGAACTAGAGATGCTCGCAGAAGACAGCAGTAGAACAATGTATCTTTTGCCCCACTCTCCATTGTCGCCAAATGTATTCAAGATGGCGGATCCAAGATGGTGGCGATAGATATGGCAATGTCACAATAACATCATGGTGGGAAGTTCAAACTTTGGCGAGAAGATAGGTCAACTGGGCTACCTCCACTAACCTAATCCCCTCCCCCTCCCCTCCCTAAGAAAATGGCGGGAAGTTCAAATTCCAGCAGGACAATGCAACACACCACAGCTACCTCCACTAACCTGAGATCATGGCGGGAAATAGCTCACTTGGGCTACCTGCACTAAAATAAGTCATCAGACAGCCACCTCTTCCTAGGAATTGGTGGGAAAAGGACTCAGCCTGTGCTGGATAGGATGGATGTAAGTCTTTATTTTGCATGCAGTGTTTATTTAAACAATTTGAGATAGTGGCTCAATCCAGTGTCTTCACCATGGAGTCTGGAGTCCAACTAACCTAGTACACAGTACTGCCACCAGAGGGCACTGTTGTCCCTTCTGTGATGTAATCCAAGGTGGTGGTCTGGGGATGAAAACTGGCGGGAAATAAACTCAGCCTGTCCTGGGCTGGTGGGTAGGAAGGATGTAGGTCTTTATTGTCCATCTTCACTTAAACAGTTTGAAGCACTGGCTCCATCCAGTGTGGCCACAATAAGTTCCAGAGTCAACTGACCTAGTACATAGTACTGCCACCAGAGTGTGCTTTCATCCTATGCCACTCTGGGAGAAAAATGGCGGGAAAATGACTTAGCCTGTACTGGTCTGCTGGAGAGAGGAAGGAGTGTACTTTATTTATTTTGGAACAATTTATTTAAGGATGGATTTCACACAGTTATACTGATACAAAACACACACTCTGATGTGCTTGGGGTCTGAATTCATAGCCTAAAGACCCACAAACTACTCGTAAATCACCGAAATAATGCAGTACACTGATGTACAGACGAGCATACAACTCGTAAATTCTCAATTTACGAATAGTTTGCAGTTCTGTAGGTTGTTCAGTGCATTATTTCGACAGTTTACAACTAGCAAGCGTGTTTGCAGAGCATTATACACGCACTATTTTGACAATTTACGAGTTGTTTGCTTGTCACATCGGAAACCTTTTCACATGAATCACCTGAGTACAAATGACAGCTACAACAATGCATTGGCCCTTTGTGCCCTTTATGCGAAAGTACCGCCATCTTTGTGTGTGCATATTACTGTCCCTTGACTTCTGTCACCTCATTTTGCATAAGATGCATTGTCATACTAACTAAAATCCCAGGGATATGAATGTATTTAGATGACATAAGACTTACATAGCTTCTCCTGGTACTCCTAGCGCTTTATGTGCATGTCCTCTATGCGTGACTTCAAAACATGAGAATAATTTTCTTTATAAACGTAATTCAGCACATCACTGTCGTTGTGGTCAAGTAGATGATATATGAACATTTCAAAACTGTATACTAAGTAAGATATTCTTTAAACGATAGAGTATGATCCACGAAATTACCTCTTAGGACAGAGTACTCATCATAAACGAAGGAAAAGCACGATTTTTACGTTAAAACAACTATAACCAGAATGAAATTTTCACTGTGCAGTGGAGTGTGTGCTGATACAAAACTTCCTGGCACATTAAAACTGTGTGCTGGGCCTAGACCGAGACAAAGGTCCGTAGTTCGAGTCTCGGTTCGGCACACAGTTTCAATGTGCTGGAAAGTTTCATCCACAACTAATGCAATGTGTGTACGTAATATGACGTATCACAGAACGTTATGTTGATCATTGGTGGTGCTCTTCATTCGGTGGCAGGCTGTTTTACGTTACTGCATGGCGGCGTCGACGTGCTAGGACAGTGAGCTACATCATCTCACAGTGGGCACACAGTCGTTTGAGGTGAACGAAGACTGTCGGGGTGCAGGTTGACCATGAGGTACTGAGCGGGTAGTTTCCAGGGCACCAAGTTTCACATATTTGCGTTTGGGTGCAAATTCCACTGGGCGCTGTTTTTATATATCCATTCAAACAGCGCCTCCACTTTAGAGGCTCACAACTCGTGTCCTATGATAAAGACGGCTGTCGGCTGTTTCCTAGATTTTGCGATCACCAGTAAGTTCCCACATTTATTCAGACATTCCATCTTCAGGAATAGAACACCTGATTTTTTCCTCAAATGTGGGTATTTTCCTTGATTATCCCCTTGTCCCCCTAACAGGATTTGTCGAAAGACCGCTGCCTCCTGAGAGGCGCTCTTCCAAATTTGTTTCATATTTGAAATGATGGAAAAATTTCAACTCGTGAAAGTCTCTAAACCTTAGGCCATCCTGGCGAGCGCAGCTCACAATCTTCGGTATGCACTCCGAGTCTCTCCTACAATTCAATTCAGGCAGGGTATTGAATACTGGCCCTGCAACTTACTGTACCTTAGAAGATAGACTGAAAGAATACGCAAACCTATATCAGAGAAGGATTTTCGCAGTGTTGACTGGAAGACACTCTTTGGAATTACGAATATAGCAGAGATAAAATGCAGAAAGGGAAAAGTTTTCTACAACTTCTACAAAAAACCAGACTGCAGTTGTAAGCTGATAGACACGAAAGGGACGCAGTAGTTGGAAGGGAGTTTACATTGATCGAGTAGTAAATGAAATTTGGGAAGGGGGATAAAAGTTCAGAGAGAAGAAATTATAGTTTTGAGGTTTGCCTGTGACATAGGTGTTGTGTCAGAGACGTCAAACGACTTGGAAGATCAGTTCAACGAAATACATAATGTCCTGAATAGACGTTATAAGACGAAAATCACCAAAAGTAAAAAAAGGCAATAGAATATAGTCACATTAAATCAGGTTACGCTGGTGAAATAAGATTAGGAAATGAGACACTAAAAGCAGTCGATGAATTATGCTATTTAAAAACTAAAACTTAATTTGACCCGCACAGACCATGAAGGCTCAACGGTACCGACCGGCCGCCGTATCATCCTCAGCCCACAGGCGTCACTGGATGCGGATATGGAGGGGCATGTGGTCAACACCGCTCTCCCGGCTGTATGTCAGTTTATGAGACCGGAGCCGCCACTTCTCAATCAAGCAGTTCCTCAGTTTGCCTCATGAGGCTGAGTGCACCCTCTTGCCAACAGCTCTCGGCAGACCGGATGGTCACCCATCCAATTGCTAGCCCAGCCCGGCAGCGCTTAGCTTCGGTGATCTGACGGGGACCCTTGGTACCACCGTAGCAAGGCCGTTGGCAGTTTTGCTATTTAGGCAGCAAAATGAGAAGAGAGGATATAATATTCAGACTGCCTGACCAAACGTAGCTATTATGTTTATGTGCGGAAAACATCACCCAAATATTTCACAAAATATAGGTGATCTTCAAGAACCGCAATTCCGATACTTTTTTCTGTACCTTGCGCAGAAATATCTGAGTGACGGATGCTATCGCATGGCAGCCATTGTTATACTCCTCCATAACAGCTTATGCCGGCACGCACTATTTTGGACAGTGTGATTACTGGGTGATTGAGAACTTTGAGTAAAAACTACGCTGATGACAAAAAAAGTCAAGCATCACAAAGATATGAGCACACGTCAGTGTAACTTCGTAGACTTCCACACCATAGGCAGTTATGTAAATGATTAGCTTTAAAATGAACATAAACAGTCTCGACCGCAAGAAACCTTTTTTTGTGGTTACCGGTTTCGGCCAATTACTGACCATCTTCAGACCTTACATCAAGTTGGTGGGCGGTGGCGGTGAACGGAGCAGGCGTTACGAACTTGACGAACGTCGACTGCAACTGCAGCTGACGTTCGTGGAGTTAGTAACGCCTGCAATGATTTGATCTCACTTTAATTTCGTGTCTGGAGACGCCTTAAATGAGAACTCTTTATGTTGTCCTGAAAAAAGTGCAGCTTTCCTACGTGCCAGATACAGCAGAGGTACTGATGCAGAAGAACTAGTTGATGAAATGCCTGCTTTCAAGTCTCACTTCAAAGAGCAGATAGAGAGCATTGACACAGCTTCACATTTGGATACCTTGAATTTTTTTTTTTTTTTTTTTTTTTTGAGTTATGTAAGAGATGCTTATCCAAAAATTGGAACAGATTTGAAGAATATGTATGGCATTGATAACTACTGCAGAATCATCTTAACACACTTTCAGCGAAATAAAGATGATAATAAAACTGTGCCTATTTCAGTAAATGCAGACTGTCAAATTTAGCTGTCTTGTCGATATAAAAGGATGCAGCCGCTACATTTGACATAATCTATGCTTCGTTGAAAGCTAGGAAATACAAAGTAAAATTGCAGTAAAAACACAGTTCTTGAACAGCGATGTTTTCTCACTCTCAATTCTAACCGTTTTCCTTTTACTACCGGTTAATAATCTATGCTCCTGATCTATGTTACTGATCTATAATAACGACATAGGAGACAATCTGAGTAGCCTTCTTAGATTGTTTGCAGATGATGCTGTCATTTACCGCCATATAAAGTCGTCAGATGGTCAAAACGACTTACAAAATGATTTAGATAAGATATTTTTATTGTGAGAAAAGTGGCAATTGACGCTGAATAAAGAAAAGTGCGAAGTAATTGACATGAGTACTAAAAGAAAGCAGCCAAATTTCGATTACGCGGTAAGTCACACAAATCTGAGGGCTGTAAATTCAACTAAATACTTATGGATTACAATTACAAATAACATAAAATGGAACGATCACATAGATAATATTGTCGGTAGAGCAAACCAAAGACTGCCATTCATCGGCAGAACACTTAGAAGGTGTAACAGGTCTACCAAAGAGACTGCTTACACTACGCTTGTCCGCCCTATTCTGGAGTACTGTTATGCGGTGTGGGGTCCGCATCAGGTGGGACTGACGGATGACATGTAAAAAGTTTAAAGAAGTGCGGCTCGTTTTGTATTATCGCGAAATAGGGGGTATAGTGCCACAGACATTATACGTGATTTGGAGTGGTAATCATTAAAACAAAGGCGTTTTCCATCGCGAGGGGATCTTCTCATGAAATTTCAATCACTAGTTTTCTCCTCCGATTGCGATCATATTCTGTTGGCACCCACCTACATAGGGAAAAATGATCATCACGATAAAATAAGAGAAATCACGACTCGCACAAGAAAATTTAAGTGCTCGTTTTTCCGCTCGAGAGTGGAACGGTAGGGACACACCTTGAAGCTGGTTCACTGAATCCTCTGCCAGGCACTTTATTGTGAATAGCAGAGTAATCACGTAGATGTAGATGTAGATGTGTGCAGTTTTCATAATTTATTAGGCGCAAATAAAATCTATTCTTAATTTTACATAACACTAAAACCATTGTACAGTAGCTGCCATACACAAAACATATAGATATTGCTATACTTACAGGTTTTTTAGGAAGTTTATATACTTTGTAACATACTCAGCACAATGTTACAATTTACCTGGCCGCGTGAAATGTTCTTCATCACTGTAGTTCATGTAGGTACCACTTTTCAATGATGCTTCATTACTATTAAGCCTACTTTATCTGCGTAGAGAGAATTACAGGAAGATAATTTTACGGGGGGGGGAAGGCGGGCGCAGCTTGGCAGTTGTTCCAGGGGCGCAGCTGCGCCCCTCCGCACATCGCCGCGACTGGTAGCCCACTGGCTGCACGTGCCCGCCACGTGGGCATCCCGTCTCAGATCGGGAGTCGCTGTGTAATCGCCGGCCCGCTCACCAGGTGGCCGAGACCGAGGCGCTGCCTCCCACACGTCACTCGGCAGATGCGCCACCACGACCAGGGCGCCAGCCTGCTGCTCCACCACCTCCGAGCTCCCTGTACCCGTTCCGGAACATGCGTGGCCACAATCCTCTGTATTAAAACTACCTTCCTTATATATGATACTTAGAATTGTCATGAATTAAATAATGAAACAATGAATCAGTTATGTACTCATTCAGGCTTAGCACGACGTGTATCGAGAATTGTTTCCCATTATCAAGTGCAAATACACCCAAAGACAAAAAAAGTCGACCCACCACGAAAGCGTTATCCGAAAGGGACGGAAGTCGGTAGATGTGATGTACACGTACAGACAATCAAATGATTACAATTTCAGAAACATTGAATGATTTACGCTACTGGCCATCAAAATTGCTACACCACGAAGATGACGTGCTACAGACGCGAAATTTAACCGACAGGAAGAAGATGCTGTGATATGCATATGATTAGCTTTTCAGAGCATTCACACAAGGTGGGCGCCGCTGGCGACACCTACAACGTGCTGACATGAGGAAAGTTTCCAGCCGATTTCTCATTCACAAACAGCAGTTACCTGGTGAAATGTTCTTGTGATGCTTCGTGTAAGGAGGAGAAATGCGTACCATCACGTTTCCGACTTTCATGAAGGCCGGATTGTAGCCTATCGCGATTGCGGTTTATCGTATCGCGACATTGCTGCTCGCGTTGGTCGAGATCCAATGACTGTTAGCATAATATGGAATCGGTGGGTTCAGGAGGGTGATACGGAACGTCGTGCTGGATCCCAACGGTCTCGTATCACTAACAGTCGAGATGACAGGCAACTTATCCGAATGGCTGTAACGGATCGTGCAGCCACGCCTCGATCCCTGAGTCAACAGATGGGGACGTTTGCAAGACAACAACCATCTGCACGAACAATTCGACGACGTTTGCAGCAGCTTGGACTATCAGCTCGGAGACCATGGCTGCGGTTACCCTTGACGGTGCATCACAGACAGTAGCGCCTGCGATGCTGAACTCAACGACGAACCTGGCAAAACTTCATTTTATCGGATGAATCCAGGTTCTGTTTACAGTATCATGATGGTCGCATCCGTGCTTGGCGACATTGTGACGAACGCACATGGGAAGCGTGTATTCGTCATCGCCATACTGGCGTATCACCCGGCGTGATGGTCTGGGGTGCCATTCGTTACACGTCTCGGTCACCTCTTGTTCGCATTGACGGTTTTTTGAACAGTGGACGTTACATTTCAGAAGTGTTACGACCCGTGGCTCTACCCTTCATTCGATCCCTGCGAAACCCTACATTTCAGCAGGATAATGCACGACCGCATGTTGCAGGTCCTGTACGTGCCTTTCTGGATACAGAAAATGTTCGACTGCTGCCCTGGCCAGCACATTCTCCAGATCTATCACCGACTGAAAACGTCTGGTCAATGGTGGCCGAGCAACTGGCTCGTCACAATAAGCCAGTCACTACTCTTGATGAACTGTGGTATCGTGTTGAAGCTGCATGGGCAGCTGTACGTGTACACGCCATCCAAGCTCTGTTTGACTGAATGTCCAGGCGTATCAAGGCCGTTACTACAGCCAGAGGTGGTTGTTCTGGGTACAGATTTCTCAGGATCTACGCACCCAAACTGCGTGAAAATGTAATCACATGTCAGTTCTAGTGTAATATATTTGTCCAATGACTACCCATTTATCATATACATTTCTTCTTGGTGTAGCAATTTTAATAGCCAGTAGTGTATTTAAAGAAATAGCTTCACAAATTAAGCAAGTCAATAACGCGTTAGTCCATCTCTCAGCCTTACGCAAGCACTTATTCGGCTTGGCGCTGATTGATAGAACCTGTAAGGTGGCTATAATTTCGCAACTTACAAGCACTGATCCACATACTTTGCCGTGATCTACAAACACAATTAGGTATCATGTGATACGTTGTACATCGTATATATGAATATATAAAAGAGACTGACATTATCACGTACGCCTTGTAAATAATTGTTAACGCTTATTGCGTGGAAGGTGACGGCGTGTCTTTACTAACAGAACGGCGTAATGAATGATTGCCTATACTAGTAGAGGGTGGAACGCCAGTGGAGATGAAAAAGCTGGCACAACTCAGGATCTGGGTGGAGCGCTCGCACAGGTGTTGGCCCTGCTTAAAAACGGAAACTAGCTAGACGGACGTCGTGGCACCTGAGCTCTGGAGCACAGTAGGGTGACGGCCGGCCGCTATTGTAAATGGTTCAAATGGCTCTGAGCACTATGGGACTTAACATCTGTGGTCATCAGTACCCTAGAACTTAGAACTACTTAACCTAACTCACCTAAGGACATTACACACATCCATACCCGAGGCAGGATTCGAACTTGCGACTGTAGCGGTTACGCGGTTCCAGGCTGATGCGCCTAGATCCGCACGGCCACACCGGCCGGCCCGCTATTGTAGCAGGACCGGAAGGATAACCGGGAATTCTACAAATCTTGGGCGCAGGTGAGAGGAATGAAGAAGCGGCACCTCGGAAATCACGCAGGCTGGGTTATTTCCAACGATTTTTACTCGGAAGCGTACCATTGTACGAGTATATGTTTTTCGTCGCAAACTTCTCGCGCTGGGTGAGAAAAGACTAAAATATGGTTGTTCGGCGTTAGGAAGAATCTGTAGAGAGGGAGAGTATTCCGTGGTTTCGGAAATATGATTCGTTTTCGGAATTACGAGGGTGGGGAGCAGAGCCTTGCTGGGAAGCCAGCGGTGGAGAGACGAGGTCTTCCGTTGTGATCGGCCGTGTGTGACGGTCGCTCAGTATCAGCTTTGTTGGTACAGATGTACTTGCTGTCTTTGCTCTCAGGAGAGTTTATAGTTAGAACAGATAGGCACTGTACTGTTGCGAACCTATACGATTTTGGACTTCACCTTTGGGTTGGAAGTCGTCATTGAATACACAGCGTTCAGTAATTGAAAGCACTTCTTCTGCCTTTACTTACGTTGAGACGTTATCTGAACTCCGTCCTTGTGGCTGGGAGTTCGCGTTTCTCGCCTGTAGAACACAGAGAGGAGAAGACAATATTAGAGTATATTAGTCAGAGGACCGTCCTAATGTTTGAAAAAGTTTATTTGTGGCTGGAGTTCTTCCATTGTCGCAGACGAGTACAAGAACCATCACTTCGACGCAGCGGACGCAGTACATACGGTGATATCGCAAATTGCTTCGGCTTATTAGGGTTATAAAGCTAAACAGCTGTGACCACGTTAGTTTATTTCCACTGAGGTTCCACACCACAGACAATCATCTTTGAAAGTAGTGTCTTCTAGTGTATGGTATGTAGATGATGTCAGTCATTTTGTGTTATTAATAATAGATGGCGCAGTCATAGTAAGGGGCAGAGTTGGGCAATTGATTAATAATTTTAGTTAGGAAATATAGACAATTGTACTTAAAGGGTTGATTTTAATCTTTAATAAATATATATCGAATAAAAACGTTTATCGTTTGGTAGTATTAGTTGCCTTCATCATACATTTATGTTTAGAATGTGATTTATAGAATTAAGAGATTCTAAGATCTGCTTCAGGGAGGAGTCAGACAGGACCAAATAATTATTTTAGCGTTTATTATTTTCCGTTGCGCACATTCATTTTACACCCGTCTGGAGTAGCATCTTGGAAGTTGTTGGGTGTTCTCCTGAGGGATATCGTGCCAAGTCCTGTGCAATTGACGCGTTAGATCTTCAAAATCCCGAGCTGGTTTGAGAGCCCTGCCCTTAATGCTCCAAGCTTTCTCAATCGGGAGAGATTCAACGACTTTGTTGTCCAAGTATGGTTTCGCAAGCATGAAGACAAGCTGTACATACTCTCGCCGTGCGCGGGTGGGCATTCTCTTGCGGAAATTTAACTCCAGGATGGCTTGCTATGAAGGGCAACAAAAGGCGGAGTAGAATATCTTTGATGTACGCTACGAAAAGAAATGGCACCGCACACCATGACTCCTTGTTGTCAGGCCGTACAGCGATCGGCAGTCTGGTTGGCTGGTTGGTATCCCAGCGCTGTCACCAGATGTGCCTTCAGCCTGGAATCTCATTGACTGGAGCAGAATGGTCTTCAGTGATGGGTTCCGCTTGGAATTGAGCCCCGATGACCTGTGATGACGTGTCTCGAGACGCTCCAGACTGGTGGCATACCAGCCTGAATGTCGATCGCCCTATGGCCCGACAACGATGAGAGATGGTCTGGGCTGCCTTTCCTTTTCGTAGCAGGATCCCTTTGGTTGTCATCCGCGGCGCCCTAGCAGCACAGGGTCGAGTCGACGATACTGACGCCCCGTTTGTTGCCCTTCAGTACAGCAGAAACGAGAATCGAATACTACGGCTCCACCTCCTGGTGTAACCACTTCAACTGTTCCACCAATCTTGGAAAACCCCAGGCAGGTAATATAGGAAAAACTTCCCGAATATTCCATTCCTGAGACAATGATTCAACCCACGAACTAAAACATTAAAATATCATGGATTAACACTCGATCAAAAACGAGCCTGGGATCCTCACCTGATAACTACCCAAAAGAAAGCCAACAATATACTAAAAGAACTAAACGATCAAAATGGGGATTAAATCCGACGGCCATCATCCATACATATCAAATCCTCATCTGTCCCATCCTTGCCCCTGCTAATGTAGCACTTATTTCTCTTCTTTTATCGGTTTCTCCAAATCCTGGAACGACATGAACTCCCTTTCGCTTTCTGTATCCTACTTCCTTCTTCCACCCATATCCTCCCCCTACTCATAAGGTTCCCACGCTTCCTGAACCACATAGTATTTCCTCACCTCTCTTACATCTCACGTAAACTCGAGTCCAAATACACTACAGCTTCCCCATTCGTGAGAACTCTGGCCTGCTGCCGCACCTCTATTAAAATATCCCACCTTCCCACCATCTTAGAATATTCAGTACCTTGAACTCACCTATGAAATCTACCCTGCCTTCCAGTCATAACGTAAGCTACCCATCCCATCCCATTCGAAGGTTTCAGCAAGCCTTACCCCTGTCCAGGTGGCACTCCATTCGTCTCCCAACACGTAGATCTCACCCACATGGCTCTTTCCCACATAAACACCCCACTTCATTTTCCTTATAGCCTCCTCTCCAGAAATTCCTCATCCCAGTGCCTACCCACAGTTATCAGGAGCCTTCATCATATAATCAGAATTTTGCACCACATCACTATCATCGTTTCATAAGCATCACTTATTTTACCTTCTTATAAGATAGAGGTTTCCTATTTAACTATATAGAAAGTTCATCATTTTGATTTGCAGCTCGTTGTGTTGGCAGTGTTTGCAGTTAAAATTGTTGGATGTGAGGTGCGCCAGTTATGCAAAACACCGTTTTTTCTCAGTACCCAAACACGTTTCGGCACCACTGTGCCGTCATCAGTGGGTTTTCGTTTTTATTTATTCTGTATTGTGAACATTTTTGTTAAATAATTATAAAATTGTGTGCATCTCTAGTTCAAACAATAGATCTTTTTTTTTTAAATACCTTTACATTTGGTGTGCATGAATTTTCTGGATCCATTGTGTGTTAATTACTACATGTAGCTCGTCATCTGCAACCAAACGATGTTGATGAGAAAGTTTTTTGCTGGCAGTTAACCTATCTTCTGGAATGTGATATACCGGGTGATCAAAAAGTCAGTATAAATTTGAAAACTTAATAAACCACGGAATAATGTAGATAGAGAGGTAAAAATTGACACACATGCTTGGAATGACATGGGGTTTTATTAGAACAAATAAAAGTTCACAAAATGTCCGACAGATGGCGCTGGACAGCAAAACGTCAGTGGCTGCTCATGACAATCGTGTATAAAGGGAACTGTAATGAGAGGGAGAATAAGATGCGCCAGCAGTCGCAGTATGTTGACGTTTCCTGAAAAGGCGCTTTTAGTGAAGCTGTATTATCAGAATGGGGAATGTGCCAGTTCAGTGTTACGATACTATCGCCATAGGAAGGGGATTCAAACGGGTAAAGGTCCGTTGACAAATGCAGCTGTGGCGAGAATGATTTCCAAGTTCGAAGCCACGGGTTGTTTAGACGATATACCCCGTAGTGGCCGACCGAGCACAAGGCGTAATGCTGCTGAGACAGTTCAGGAAGAAATGGAGACTGTAGCGAATTCATCTATGCACGGGGAAGTCAGCGCTCGTGCAGTCGCACGTCGCACCGCCATTCCATACACTACTGTTTGGTTGGCACTTAGGCATACCCTCCTATGCTATCCGTACAAAATCCATCGACATCATGAACTGTTACCTGGCGATTTAGTGAAGTGGAGGACATTTGCGGTGAGTGAGTTTCAAAAGATGGCGGAAGATGACAACTGTTTGAGTAACGTGTTGTGGACCGACGAAGCTCATTTCACGCTCCGAGGGTCTTTCAATGCCCACAACTGCAGAATTTGGGCTACCGAAAATCCTAGAACTGTCGTGGAAATTCCCTTGCACGACGAGGTCACGGTATGAGTTGGATTTACCACATCTAGCGTCATCAGGCCTTTTTTCATCGAGAAATGCGTGATTCTGGTTTTGTAACTGCTACCGTGACGGGTGAGAGGTACGCCGATATGTTACAGAATCGCATCATCCCCAGCCTGGCTGATAAACACCTGCTGGCATGTACGATGTTTATGCAGGATGGCGCTCCACACTATTTTGCTAGACGCGTGAAAGATCTCTTGTGCGCGTCGTTTGGTGATGATCGTGTGCTCAGCCGCCACTTTCGTCATGCTTGGCCTTCCAGGTCCCCAGACCTCAGTCCGTGCGATTATTGGCTTTGGGGTTACCTTAAGTCGCAAGTGTATCGTGATCGACCGACATTTCTAGGGATGCTGAAAGACAACATCCGACGCCAATGCCTCGCCATAAATCCGGACATGCTTTACAGTGTTCTTCACAACATTATTCCTCGACTACAGCTATTATTGAGGAAGGATGGTGAACATATTGAGCATTTCCTGTAAAGAACATTATCTTTGTCGTACTTTGTAATGCTAATTATTGCTATTCTGATCAGATGAAGCGCCATCTGTCGGACTTTTTTGCACCGCTGCTTCCCTTTCATGCCCTCGACTCTTATAAGTGCCATCTGGTTTCTGTACAAATTGTAAATAGCCATTCGCTCCCTTTATTTTACCACTGCCACCTTTAGAATTTGAAAGAGAGTATTCCAGTCAACATTTTCATAAGCTTTCTCTAAGTCTACAAATGCTAAAAACGTAGGTTTGCCTTTCCTTAATCTATTTTCTAAGATAAGTCGTAAGGTCAGTATTGCCTCACGTGTTCCAATATTTCTGCGGAATCCAAACTGATCTTCTCCGAGGTCGGCTTCTACTAGTTTTTCCATTCGTCTGTAAAGAGTTCGCGTTAGTATTCTGTAGCTGTGACTTATTAAACTGATAGTTCGGTAATTTTCAGATTTGTCAACACCTGCTTTCTTTGGGATTGGAATTATTATATTCTTCTTGAAGTCTGAGGGTATTTCGCCTGTCTCATACACCTTGCTCACCAGGTGACAGAGTTTTGTCAGGACTGGCTCTCCCAAGGCCGTCAGTAGTTCCAATGGAATGTTGTCTACTCCCGGGGCCTTGTTTCGACTGAGGTCTTTCAGTGCTCTGTCAAACTCTTCTCCCAGTATCGTATCTCCCATTTCATCTTCATCTACATCCCCTTCCATTTCCATAATATTGTCCTCAAGTACATCGCCTTTGTATAGACCCTCTATATAATCCTTCCACCTTTCTGCTTTCCCTTCTTTGCTTAGAACTTGGTTTCCATCAACGCTCTTGATATTTATACAAGTGGCTCTCTTTTCTCCAAAGGTCTCTTTAATTAACCTATAGGCAGTCTCTATTTTACCCACAGTAAAATAAACCTCTACATCCTTACATTTGTCCCCTAGCCATCCCTGGTTACCAATTTTGCACTTCCTGCCGATCTCATTTTTGAGACGTTTGTATTCCTTTTTTCCTGCTTCATTTACTGCATTTTTATATTTTCTCGTTTGATCAATTAAATTCAATATTTCTTGTGTTACCCAAGGATTTCTACTATCCCTTGTCTTTTTACCTACTTGATCCTCTGCTGCCTTCACTACTTATCCCTCAGAGCTACTCATTCTTCTTCTACTGTATTTCTTTCCCCCATTGCTGTCAGTTGTACCCTTATGCGCTCTCTCAAACTCTGTACAACCTCTGGTTTATTAGTTTATCCAGGTCCCATCTTCTTAAATTCCCACCTTTTTGCAGTTTCTTCAGTTTTAATTTGCAGTTCATAACCAATAGATCGTGGTCAGAGTCCACATCTGCCCCTGAACATAAGCTTCTGAATTTGTCATTATGATGGCATTTGATTCCGTTAAACAGTTAGTTTTGGCAAAGTAGTACTGTTAGTTGCAACTTTTCTCTTGTGCAAACAGACTAACACCTTTACCATCGCAAGACTACACTGTACTTGCTGTGTGATTTGAAAGGCTACACGCGACTTCAAGATTACGCACTGATAGCAATCACTTTAACCAGTAAGCCCTCCACTTGACTACCTGGTCCATGTGCCTGCTAAAATGATTTTGCCCTTTGACTGTGTTTGTTGTTGTTATCCCGCATTAGAGGTTATCATATTTATGAGAATCTAAATGAACCTGAAACCTGAAATAGTATTAATGAAATGATGGCTCTGTCATATTTGTTGTCAATTGTGGATAGGTGATTAATATAACAACACAGAATTTATATTTTATAAATGTTATGGCACAAGTTTATTGATTATAAAATAGGACAATCAGTACATGTGGAGTGTGATGACAAAAATACAATGAGCTGTTGGCAACACAAATAGACGCAACAAACAGTTAACACTCCACTGGGTGGCGAATATTTGGCAAAGACTAAGGTTTGTCTAATTAAACTACATTACTGGCTATTAAACTTGCTACAACACGAAGATGACGTGCTACAGACGCGAAATTCAACCGACAGGAAGAAGATGCTGTGATATGGAAATGATTAGCTTTTCAGAGCATTCACACAAGGTTGGCGCCGATGGCGATACCTACAACGTGCTGACATGAGGAAAGATTCCAACCGATTTCTCATATACAAACAGCAGTTGACCGGCTTTGCCTGGTGAAACGTTGTTGTGACGCATCGTGTAAGGAGGAGAAATGCGTACCATTGCGTTTCCGACTTTGATAAAGGTCGGATTGTAGCCTATCGCGACTGCGGTTTGTCGTATCGCAACATTGCTGCTCGCGTTGGTCGAGATCCAATGACTGTTAGCAGAATATGGAGGTTAATACGGAACGCTGTGCTGGATACCAACGGCCTCGTGTCACTAGCAGTCGAGATGATAAGCATCTTATCCGCATGGCAGTAACGGACCGTGCAGCCACGTCTCGATCCCTGAGTCAACAGATGGGGATGTTTGCAAGACAACCATCTGCACGAACAGTTTGACGACGTTTGCAGCAGCATGGACTATCAGCTCGGAGACCATAGCTGCGGTTACCCTTGACGCTGCATCACAGACAGGAGCGCCTGCGATTGTGTATTCAACGACGAACCTGGGTGCACGAATGGCAAAACGTCATTTTTTCGGATGAATCCAGGTTCTGTCTACAGCATCATGATGGTCGCATCCGTGTTTGGCGACATCGTGGTGAACGCACATTGGAAGCGTGTATTCGTCATCGCCATAATGCCGTATCCCCCTGCGTGATGGTATGGGGTGCCATGTGGTTACACGTCTCGGTCACCTCTTGTTCGCATTGACGGCATTTTAAACAGTGGACGTTACATTTCAGATGTGTTACGACCCGTGGCTCTACCCTTCATTCGATCTCTGCGAAGCCCTACATTGCTGCAGGATAATGCACGACCGCATGTTGTAGGTCCTATATGAGCCTTTCTGGATACAGGCAATGTTGGACTGCTGCCCTGGCCAGCACATTCTCCAGATCTCTCACCAATTGAAAACGTCTGGACAATGGTGGCCGAGCAACTGGCTCATCACAATACGCCAGTCACTACTCTTGATGAACTCTGGTATCGTGTTGAAGCTGCATGGGCAGCTGTAACTGTACACGCGATCCAAGCTCTGTTTGACTCAATGCCCAGGCATATCAGGGTCGTTATTACGGTCAGAGGTGGTTGTTCTGTGTACTGATTTCTCAGGATCTATGCACTGAAATTGCGTGAAAGTGTAATCACATGTCAGTTCTAGTATAATATATTTGTCCAATGAACACCCGTTTATCATCTGCATTTCTTCTTGGTGTAGCAATTTTAGTGGCCAGTAGTGCATTTTCTCTAACTGAAGACATGGATAAAGCAATCTGAAACTATCTAACACTGAATAGACTTTGATGGATTTATCCCACACAGAAGTTATACCACACTGGTGCAACTGCGAAGCCTGTGATTCTGTTTGCCCTAAAAAGACAGTGCAGAAAGACTACACCCCTTTCCCAATACACAGCGCTTTCTCAGGTGATGGTCGTGGTTCGATCATCTGCAGAGCAACAGTGCGCAGAGCCTGTAATTCGTTACTGCGGCCACAAAATATGCAAAATCGTGGCTGGCGATCTGTTAGACAGATAGCAAATACTCTCTAGTGGAGCCCTGAAATCTCGGCAGATTCCAGCACGTGACACTCCCATTCGCCAGTCATACTGTGCACCAATTTGACTCACTTATACGGCAGTGTGCACAAGGAAATCAAACATCAAGATGACAGAGCTGACATGAAGAAGATTGCCCTTAGCACACCGAGCTGTCCAAGATGACTCAGGTCTAAACTGTTGGTACAACTAAGTCGTCACAATATGTTCACCAGTCAAGACCGACGCAAGTGCAAAGTCACACGCAGCACAAGTATCGCAAGTGCAACCTGCTCGTCTCAAGAATCAAGACCAGAATCCTCGCCAGACCGGAATCTGAATCAGAAGACCATCTCCTGACCGGAGTCTAAATCAGAATACCCAGTTTCTCCTCTCCTCAATTTCCATCAAACCTAGGGAAACTCCACCAGAACCTCACTCAGCGGCCCCTACAGGGATTTTGTTCCAATCACAACACTCCATGAACTCCATGTCTCCCCTCCAATTCGTCTACTTTAACCATTCGCCAGTCCTAATCAAAGTTAACAATATTCTTCACTTTTCTGGAGAACCAGTCAATCCCTCACTCGCAAATTCCCATGCAGAGAGGAGAAGACGCTGTGTTCCCGACTTGGTTTTTTCTCCTTTGGCCAATTTAGGCAGCGAATTTTGAGTTTCTGTTCAGCTCTAAAGTGAACAACACATTTGTCATGGAGATCATTATTTGAATGGCCCAAATGTTCAAGTATCTGACCAGGGACCTCAGTTAAACTAAAAAATGGTTCAAATGGCTCTGAGAACTATGGGACTTAACTTCTGAGGTCATCAGTCCCCAAGAACTTAGAACTACTTAAACCTAACTAGTAACTAACCTAAGGACATCACAAACATCCATGCCCGAGGCAGGATTCGAACATGCGACCGTAGCGGCCGCGTGGTTCGAGACTGTAGCGCCTAGAACCGCTCGGCCACTCCGGCTGTCTGTTAAACTAAGAGAATTGCTTTTGTGTCCCAACACAGACAATTTCAGAGCCCCCAAAAATGTTGCGTTCATTCTGAAGTTCTTTCGAAGGACTGAGGCTTCCTAAAAAACTCTGCAGGCAGATGGACGACACCACCGTCGTGGGAGCACCTCCAACTGCACACGCCCCACACCATTACAGAGTATCCACCAGCTTGAACAATCCCCTGCTGATATTCAGGGTCCATGGATGAATTCGTGAGGTTGTCTCCTTACCCATACACGTCCATCCGCTAGATACTATTTGAAACGAGACTCGTCCGACCAGGCAACTTGCTTCCAGCCATCAACAGTCCAATGTCTTTGTTGATGGTCCCAGGCGAGGTGTAAAACTCTGTGTCGTACGGCAATCAAGGGTACGCGACTGGGCCTTCGGCTCCGAAAGCCATACCGATGATGTTTCGTTGAATCGTTCGCACCCTGACACTTGTTGTGGCCCAGCACCGAAATCTGCAGCAGTTTGCAGAAGGGTTGCACTTCTTCACGTTGAACGATTGCCTTCTGTCGTCATTGGTCCCGTTCTTGCAGGATCTTTTTCCGGCCGCAGCGATCTCGGAGATTTGATGTTTTACCGGATTCCTGATATTCACAGCACACTCGTGAAATGGTGGTACGGGAAAATCACCTCTTCATCGCTACCACGGAGATGCTGTGTCCCATCGCTCGTGCGCCGACTATAACACCACGTTCAAGCTCGCTTAAATCTTGATAATCTGCCATTGTAGCAGCAGTAACCGATCTTACAACTGCACCAGACACTTGTTGTCTTATATAGATGTTGCCGACTGCAGCGCCGTATTCTGCCTGTTTACATATCTCTGTACTTGAGTACCCAAGCCTATGCCAGTCTCTTTGGCTCTTCAGTGTATTTCTATAGTCAGTGCTCAGTGACGGTTGAGGCGGCGTAAGAAAGCGACGCCACTGGAGAGTGGACGACTGGAAACGAGTGGAATGACGTTATACTCTGTGTCAAATTGATGGAAGGGTTTGGGTTTGGCGAATGCCTGGAGAACAGTCCCTGCTATCTAGTGTAGTGCCAAAAGTGAAGCACGGAGGAGGGGGAGGTATTACGGTATGGGAGTGTTTTCCTTGATTAGGGTGTGGTCCTCTTATTAAGCTTAAGAACGTGCTATTCAGTGCTGTGTACTGCGACCATTTGAGGAATTGTTCAGAGATGATGACTGTTTCAGGATGACAGTGCAACATACCATAAAGCATCATCCGTGAGGCAACGGTTAGGGTCAATAATATTCTTGAAATGGACTGACCTCTCCAGAGACCCGACCTGATCTCAATGAACAGGGTTGGGAAGGCTTCGCACCAGAACCTAGGATCTAACATGACCACCTTCTCTGGTTTGTCCTCTTGAGGAAGAACGAGCTACTTCTCCTTCAAAGGCAGTCAGACACATCAGAGAAAATGTCTCTAGCAGAGTTGAAGCCATCATAAAGGCGAAGGGTGGACACAATTCATATTAATGTCCACTAATGGGTATCCGGATGTCTTTGACAAAATAGTCGATATTTTACGTTTGAGCTATTGGAGCTATTGACTCCCGCCACTTGTATGGGTCTGCAGCACAGAGCGCGACCAATTTCACTTCGGGCTTATGTGTCGCAGCCAACGGCCTTGCCGTAGTGGTAACACACTGGTTCCCGTCAGATCACCCAACTTAAGCGCTGTTGGGCTGGGCTAGCACTTGGATGGGTGACCATCCGGTCTCCCGAGCGCTGTTGGCAATCGGGGTGCACTCAGCCCTTGTGAGGGAAACTGAGGAGCTACTTGATTGAGAAGTAGCGGCTCCGGTCTCGTAAACTGACATACCGGGAGAGCGGTGTGCTGACCACATGCCCCTCGATATCCGAATCCAGTGACGCCTGTGGTCTGAGGATGACACGTCGGCCGGTAGGTACCGTTGGGGCTTCCAAGGCCTGTCCGGAGAGAGTTTAGATTATTTTAGTTTATATGTGTTGCAAGCAGTGAATTAACTAGCGTTGCAAGTTACCAAATCTAGATCCAATTTGGTTCCAATTTTTGTTTGCACACAAACTGTGGCTGGTTTCAGCAGTTAGAGTAAACGAGACGTTATCTTTATGCAAACGAATGCCTGACGCAATTTAATATTTGTTTGTGTTTTCTTTCCCCGCACGCCGCTTCAGCTTGATTTCGTGGACGTGGAGGACAGCTGTGGCACGATGGTCTGATTAGACAGACCTGCCGCGTCACATCGTCGGGACAAGAAAAGTACGAAAACAAGGAGGGAGCGAGGGGGGGGGGGGGGGTCTGTTGCTTGCGGCAGTTTTTATCCCCCGCCTTTGTCCCTCGCGCACTTCCTGCTGTCCGGGCCTCCGTACTTCCTCGCGAGCAGCGGCGCGCCTGCCCAGCAGAGGAATCACCTGTTTCCTCTTTTATTTCTCCCTGGGCACCTGACCGCGCGTCTTTTTTCTCCCCCCTCCCCCCACCCCCTGACAAGACGGCGCGTGCCTGCTCCGCTACATCCAGCAGCCGGCTGGCTATCTGGCTGCTTTTGTGCTTCATCTTCCGCCCGCTGCCTCACGGGCCACGTGCCACCCTTCTCTCCCCCCAACTCACTTTCTCATTCTCTCTCTTCCTTGGCCTGCCCCCTCTGTCTGAGGGCCCGGTGCAACCTGACGGCTACGAGAAGTAATGACCCTCCACAGCTGACCGCCGCCAACGGACGGCCAGCCAGGTACGGGAGAACCATTGCATCTGGACTCACAGCGTAAGTGTTTCACTCCTTTTTTTAGTCGTCTCTATTTTGACTATTCTGACGCGGATGGTCAGCCCTGTAAATTTCCAAGAAAGAATGTAACATTTTTGTTGTGCTTTCATAAATAGTAAGCTTGATTATATCCGAAGATTGTATAAATATTTTCAACAATGCACAGTGTACACTTCACTGTTGACAGGCGTCTGAACTGGTCCGTGTGTCGACTACGATTGAAAATGGAGAATACCGAGTTTCGTGCTGTTATTAAACATATTCATTTGAAGGGTTAGACTGCCGCACAAATCAAAACACAACGGGATGAAGTTCACGCGGACTATTTTCTTTTCTTTTTTTTTTTTTTTTTTTACTTGATGCTTATTTTTCATGACCCAACCTCTTATTTCTTATGGTGGGTCTATATATGCACTTGGCCACTGTGACTGGGTTCGGGGTCCGAAGTTGCTTGGTGCACCACTCCGCTCTCATGCCACTCACACCGTTGCCCGTGTCCCGCCACGTGGAGGCGGGCTCTGTTTATTTTTGCTTTCGATATTATTGTTTCATGTGTAGCATGTTAAAAATCTTAGAATTAATATTGGAATACCGAAATTAATACTGGAATACTCTCGTTCAAATTCTGAAGACATCAGGGGCAAAATACAGGGAGCAAAAGTCTATTTGCAATTTGTATAGAAACCAGATGGCAGTTATAAGAGTCGAGGGGCATGAAAGGGAAGCAGTGGTTGGGAAGGGAGTGAGACAGGGTTGCAGCCTATCCCCGATGTTGTTCAATCTGTATATTGAGCAGCAGGCAGTAAAGGAAACAAAAGAAAACTTCGGAGTAGGTATTAAAATCCATGGAGAAGAAATAAAAACTTTGAGGCTCGCCCATGACATTGTAATTCTGTCAGAGACAGCAAAGAACTTGGAAGAGCAGTTGAACGGAATGGACAGTGTCTTGAAAGGAGGATATAAGATGAACATCAACAAAAGCAAAACGAGGATCATGGAATGTAGTCGAATTAAGTCGGGTGATGCTGAGGGAATTAGATTAGGAAATGAGACTCTTAAAGTAGTAAAGGAGTTTTGCTATTTGGGGAGCAAAATACCTGATGATGGTCGAAGTAGAGAGGATATAAAATGTATACTGGCAATGGGAAGGAAAGCGTTTCTGAAGAAGAGAAATTTGTTAACATCGAGTATAGATTAAGTGTCAGGAAGTCGTTTCTGAAAGTATTTGTATGGAGTGTAGCCATGTATGGAAGTGAAACATGGACGATAACTAGTTTGGACAAGAAGAGAATAGAAGCTTTCGAAATGTGGTGCTACAGAAGAATGCTGAAGATTAGATGGGTAGATCACATGACTAATGAGGAGGTATTGAACAGAATTGGGGAGATGAGGAGTTTGTGGCACAACTTGACTAGAAGAAGGGATCGGTTGGTAAGACATATTCTGAGGCATCAAGGGGTCACAAATTTGGCATTGGAGGGCAGCGTGATGGGTAAAAATCGTGGAGGGAGACAAGAGATGAATACACTAAGCGCTGCAGTCATGAACTGTGTGGATGGTCCCGGCGTTGGTTCAAGTCCTCCCTTGGGCATGGGTGTGTGTGTTTGTCCATAGTATAATTTAGGTTAAGAAGTGTGTAAGTTTAGGGACTGATGACCTTAGTAGTTAAGTCCCATAAGACTTCACACACATTTGAACATTTGAACAATACACTAAGCAGATTCAGAAGGATGTAGGTTGTAGTCGGTATTGGGAGATGAAGAAGCTTGTACAGGATAGAGTAGCATGGAGAGCTGCATCAAACCAGTCTCAGGACTGAAGACCACAACAACAACAGAATTAATATAATGGAAGTAGGAAGATGAAATACAAAAAAATTGGTAACTAAGAAGGATTTAAAAAGAAGATAGGAAAGGAGTGTAGTATGAGAGATTCCCGCCACCTGGTTGTGGGAGGCGGCCAGGGTCTTGAAATGAACTTCAAGTCGCTGACAGCCACTCACGAGTCCTTTTCTATGTCTGCTACCCTTAAGCTAAAACAAGAATAAAAAACAGGTACTCCATATCCAGTCCAGCCCAATTTACTCATTCCGGTTAACAGTCCGGTGATTAGCACCACCCGGCTAAGCAAACGATCCAGCCTGAACAGTGGTTTTCCCCGATCTACATTAACGTATACGTCGGGTTGGGCTCAAAAAAGTGGAATCACAATTTCTGTCCAGGCTGTACGTCGCCGGTCACCAGGGGTCGTAGGTTCCTTGAAAAGTTACCTAACTTCAAGCTTCTTTTCGATTGCTACTGACCTGGTGGGACCACCTCACTCATGGGACACGGAGATGCAACTTATTATTTACCTATGTACACTTACGGTGCTATTTGTTTTTTAATGTGTTGGATCACATGCACCTCGTCTCGGCTTTTCTGTACCATGTGTTGTACTGTTATGCAGGTTGCCACTATGGATCATCAAAAATGGTTCAAATGGCTCTGAGCACTATGGGACTTAACTGCTGAGGTCATCAATCCCCTAGAACTTAGAACTACTTAAACCTGTCCAACCGAAGGACATCACACACATCCATGCCCGAGGCAGGATTCGAACCTGCGACCGTAGCGGTCACGCGGTTCCAAACTGACGCGCTTAGAACCACACGGCCACACCGTCCGGCCAAATGGATCATCAGTGCGAGACGCCTCAAGATCTGTTTCATCGCCGAGGTCGGTGTCCGTGTCTTCTTGGCTGGTGGTTTCAGTACTATCACCCATCCCATGGGCACTCTGCTGTCTTTGTATACCGACTTGCCTTCTGTAGGGTCTGTTTCGTAGGTATTCCGTGTGCAGGATCTTGGAGGTTTTGTCGGTCAGTGTGTTTAGTTCAGTCCACTGGTCAGGGTCGCGTAGGGCAGCGTACAGTGTGTTATGTATGTCCAGGTGGTTTACGCTTAACGTGTGTCTTATGTTTGTGCGCTGTCCGCAGAAAAGGGCGGTGTGCTCTGGGGAATCTACTTCCCCGCAAGTGCACGTAGTAGTCTGTTGCAGATTCACGCTACTCGAGTGCGTGGGATAACTACTTAAACCTAACTAACCTAAGGACATCACACAACACCCAGTCATCACGACTGCGGCTGGGATTGATATGCTTTAGTTTTAGTCTTCCCCTGATATCTGGGAAGAAGTTGTAAACTCGGCGGCCCGTAACACTATTGTCCCATTCGCTCTGCCAGGTATCCACTCGCCATGCTCTTAGTTGGCGTGTTGTTTCATGCGGTACACCAGTGATCTGCCAAACCTTGTCTAGTCTCGCCATCCTAAGCCAGTACATTGCCGCATGGTTATATGTATCGCGAAGATTCCCATCACACCCCATAGTGCATCGACCGACGTTGTGCTGAAAGCCCCCATTAATCGAAGCAGAACGCTTCTTTGCCCACGACGTACGACGATTGTGTTGGTAGAAAGACTAAGTCTTTGGGCCCACGTGCTAGCAGCAAAGCACAGTACTGACTCGAAGAAAGCGCAATGGTATGTTCGTTTGACTGACAGCGGCAGTCTGAGTTAATCCCTATTTAACCTTGCCAGTTTTTCAAATATCTTTTCTGCTTTGTCTGTGTATAGTCGTATGTGTTCCTGAAAGTTCAGTCGTTCGTCTATGTGTACTCCAAGGCAGCGTGTTACTACTGATCTTTTTAGGTTTATGTCCCCGATTTTGATTTTTGGGTTCCTGTGCAGGATTCCCTTCAGCAATTTGTAAGCTGTTTTGTTTTCAGCTACCTTGAGTTTGTTGTTTGTGCACTATTGGGCTATTGTTAGTAGTGTTATGTTGGCTCTGTCTTCTAGTTGGGCACGGTTATTTGCTGACACTGCCACGAGCAGGTCATCAGCATAGGCAACAACTCCAGCAGTCAAATTACGCTCCTCTGCCGGCCGGAGTGGCCAAGCGGTTCTAGGCGCTACAGTCTGCAACCGCGCGACCGCTACGGTTGCAGGTTCGAATCCTGCCTCGGGCATGGATGTGTGTGATGTCCTTAGGTCAGTTAGGTTTAAGGAGTTCTAAGTTCTAGGGGACTGATGACCACAGCAGTTAAGTCCCATAGTTCTCAGAGCCATTTGAACCAACGCTCCTCTAGTAACTGTAGGGGCGGTTCTATCATTATGTCCCAGAAGATGGGGCCGCAGCTCGACCCTTGTGGGCAGCCTTCTGTAATGCGCTTGATTACTTTTTGGTTGTCCATGTGCCAAACGACCGTTCTGTCTCTGCGGTAGTCCACAAAGATGTTGTACAGAGATTCCGATACATACAGGTGTCTGAGCATCTTAAACAAAGCCGGCCACCATAAGTTGTCGAACGCGCCTGAGATGTCTATCATGATAACTAATGTGTATGTGGCAGGTGTATTGTGTACCATTTGTAGCAAAAAAAATGGTTCAAATGGTTCTGAGCACTATGGGACTTAACAGCTGTGGTCATCAGTCCCCTAGAACTTAGAACTACTTAAACCTAACTAACCTAAGGACATCACACACATCCATGCCCGAGGCAGGATTCGAACCTGCGACCGTAGCAGTCGCGCGGTTCCGGACTGCGTGCCTAGAACCGCGAGACCACCGCGGCCGGCACTTTTTGTAGCACTCTGATTATTGCATCATCTATTGATTTCCCTTCCCGAAAGCCGAACTGATGAGGTGTTAGTCCCTGTAGCGCTCTATGTGCGTGAGGTCTTTTGCAAAGCAGTTTTTCTTGTATTTTTGCGAGTGTGTTTATGAGACAAATCGGTCTGTATGATTTAGGTTCTGAGGGGTCTTCGTCTGGGGCGTTTATGATGATGACCGCCTTCGAGGTTTTCCACACTGCAGGCACGCGGCCCAGCTTTCATGCGCCGTTTAGCAGGGTTGTGAGGTATGGGGTGATCTGCGATGCAATTTGTTTTAGTGCCTCAGAGTGGATACCGTCCGGTCCAGGCGCCTTTTTATTTTTGAGTTGTGAGATCGCTATCGCCACTTCTTCCTGCGCAAAAGGACAGGTGACAGTTGGTGTGTTGTATGCGGTGTCGAGTTCACGTCTCAGTGGTGCTTGTTCTGGTGTATCTGTGTTTGCAATGTCATCATGTAGGAGTTCGCCAAGCAGAAACTCTACTGTGCGTGTCCAACCCTTAGTCATCGCAAAGTCATCCTGTCGCAGCGTTCGCAGAATCAGTGGGCTCTCGATTTTTTCATTTACCATCTTGTATGGTTCCGCCGCAAATGTTTAATTGTGTTTACGCTGCAACGTGTCTGTTCCAGTGGTCCTTCCTAGTCTTGGTTCAAATGGCTCTGAGCACTATGCGACTCAACTTCTGAGGTCATCAGTCGCCTAGAACTTAGAACTAATTAAACCTAACTAACCTAAGGACATCACACACATCCATGCCCGAGGCAGGATTCGAACCTGCGACCGTAGCGGTCACGCGGTTCCAGACTGGAGCGCCTTTAACCGCACGGCCACACCGGCCGGCTTCCTAGTCTTGTTCAGTTCTAGCTTGTATCTGTCCTTGGCAAGCCGGTAATTGTTAAGTCGTATCTGTCTTTCTCTATCCGAGATTACTCTTTCATAGAGTTTGCGTTTATGTTTGGTGTCTCGCTTGAGGCGCTTTAGACGTGCAGTCCAGGGAATAGTGTGGTGTTTTGTGTTTCTTGGTGTGTATGCAAGTGTTCTGTCTGCGCGCAGTTATGTCTGTAAGCATGTGTGCTCTGAAGTCGATGCTTCCATTAATTTCTTGCAGTGTGTTCTTGTATTTTGTGTCTGACCTTGTCCCAGTGAAGCGGACTCTGCACCGTTGTTGAAGCCCGTTTATTTTTGGATTAATGGATGTAAACGTGGTCAGACAAGCACCGAAGACGAAGCGAGGTCTGGCCGTCGAATGGAGGTCACGTGAGGAAAACTGTTGTCAGAACCCATGATACAGTAATGCAAGAGCGCCGAATGAAAATTCGTGAGATTGCTGAGGTGCACTCTCTCTACTGAGAGAGTGCATAATATCCTGCACGGAGAACTGGCTTTGACGAAGCTGTGTGCGAGTTTGGTGCAGCGATTGCTCACTGCCGACCGAAAGCGCATCCGGTGCATTTCAACACAATGTCTGGGAATGTTTAATTGCAGTTCGCAAGATTTTTTTACACCGATTTGTAGCTGTTGATGAAACCTGGGTTGGTGAGTACACACAAAGAGTCAAAACGGCAGGCAAATCAATGGACAATCTGGTGAAAGTGCACCAAAGAAGACAAAGCTCATTTTGTCAGCTGGTAATCCGATGGCCACTGTGTTTTGGGACCCCACGGAATACTCCTCCTAGATTACTTGGAAAATGGTAGAACCATATCTAGACCCTATTATGCTTTATTGTTAGATCGTTTGTAACTTGCCTTAACTGAAAGAAAAGTCTGGCACGCAAAAACATGCTCCTTCACCACGATAATGCACTATTCCATACAACACCGATAACAATGGCGAAAGTGCATGAAATGGATTTGAACTGGTTCCTCGTCCACCCTATTCACCACACGTAGCCCGAAGTGGCTTCTTTCTGTCCCCTAACTTTAAACTAAGGCTTGTTGGGAAGATATTTTCATCAAATGACGAAGTGATATTAGCACTCAACGAGTATTTTGCTGAGTTTGAGAGAATTTATTTTTCCGATGGTATGAAATCGCTGGAGGATCACTGAACCAAATGTATATCCGTCGAAGGAGACTGTGAAGACGTAAGGTGAGCTGCTTATGAAACAAACATATTTTCTTGCTTTTTTGTCTGACTTTCTGCGGGAATGTTCCCCTGCCTTCTTTGATTAATTCTTCAGTAGGAAGTCTGTGAAAGTTTGTTCTATGCGCGATCACTTATTAACTGTAAGTGTAGTGCATTTTTCGAGGCAGAAATTGGGTACCATTCCAGCGTTTGCCAATACGAACGTGAGTAACCACCTAAAAACCTCATTCAGGCCGGCTGATGCACCAGACACGGTCGTTAATCCGCTGCGCAGATTCGAACCTAGTCTTGTTCATCTCCCTCTCTCACAAACTAGCGCATAGCACTTTATGCTATGCGAGCAGCCTAGCAAAATGGCTGTAGCGGCAGTATGTAGGATGCATTCAGACTCCAGCGACGAAGTCGCGCAGGATGTTCAGTGATGGTATTTTGGGTCAAAGGAACCCGTGGATTCCAACGACTCATTATAGAACTTCATTAGTGCAGTGTCTGTATTTGACATTGTCTGTAGAGTTCGATGCAGTTTTTTTCAGACATTCATGCATGTCCGAAGGAAACTGCGTCGAACTCTACAGACCCTACCAGATACATACACAGCTCTAAGTACGAGGACTATTCGGAAAGTGCGTTCCGATCGGTCGTGAAATGGAAACCACTGTGAAAATCCGATGAAGCTTTGCACAGATGTGTTGTTTAGTGTCTCTAGTATGACCGTTGATCGTGGCACGTCACTTTTTCCAATTCTGAGCGCGCAGTGAGCGTGTAAAGATGCCTAAAAAATAGCGTCTCCGCCAATTGTAAGGGCCTGGTAAGAGATTTCGCCTGATGTCGTGCAAGTCACATAACACACGGTAACTGTCATGCCTTTCGTTCTTCATGACAGTTCTCGGCCGCACTCTGCAGGGGCAATGAAGTGTTTCTGCAGCGTTTTCGACGGGAAATGTTTGATCGCCCACAACACAGCCAGTAATTGTCTCACCCTGAGTTTCATTTCTGCTCATATGTACCGCTGGCTGTGAAGGCAACATTTTTGCACAGACATCGAGCTGTAGACGAGCATAGAGAACTGGCGGAAAGTAATGGTTACTGCCTTCTGTGACGAGGATATTGAAAAGTTGGTACAACGCTATGACAAATGTCTAAGACGGCGCGACGAAAATGTAGAGAAGTAGCTGTAAGGTGTAGCTAACTATCACAAACAAAACAGTTTTGATTTTCACCGTGGTTCCCATTTCGCGACCGATTGGAACTTATTTTCAGAATAGCCCTCGTTTTCATGTAAATGTCAATGCTACCTGAAGAGAAAAATAAATAAGTCTCTTCCTGTGTGGGAATCACATAACTTTGCGAGCACTGTGGGAAGCAGACACTGGGACGGATGGAGATCTGGGACGATCCTGGAAGCGCGCTCGGGTATCCGAAGTTGTTAAAGTGACCGCTCGTAACAAGATGGAAATTCTGGTACGAGTCCTGTTCTGGCACAAATTTTCATACATTTTCAGCAAATTGTGTAGCTGTTGTCGTACCGTACTCACAATTTTTGAATACATCCCATGACTGAATAGTATATTCTTTGATTCCTTACCCTAATTTATCTTTGTATCTCTGTAGAACTGAAAATATCTGCACAACAGCGAAAATGTCGGGCGGTATGCACCGTATGTCTTGTTTTGTCACAAACTTCTTCCATTCACTCACGCTGCTTGCTGTTAACATCAGTAACGTCCATAATATTCGCACTGAATCTTGCGTTCAGCACTGCTCGGTCCTGTCTCCCATTTTGTTCCGACGGCGTCAGCTGTACATTAACAGTGCTCACTGCAGTATGGATTTCTTCCAGATGAAGAGTTGTGCGATGTGCACATCACATACGGTTGGTTCACTGAATGCAACTGAACAACATTACAACTATACTCTCCTGAGTTCGTCCCGCAGCGCAGGCTGCCACATCACACTACTTTTGCGTCTGTACAAGTGCTTACGAGAAACTAGGTCCTTCCGTGTTAGACAGATCGCAGAGTACAGGTTTTTTCATTGTTGTGGGGACATTTTCAGTGAAAGAGACAAGTGAGATAATGAAACGAGTATATAATAATTTGATTAGTAGTCTATTCTGTAACGAGTAACCACGGACTATGGGTCTCATTATGAAATACGTAGTGATAGTTTTGCCGCTTTTATCTTGGAGCTTAGAATGATGTATTACCAGATTACAGCGGGAAACTTGAGCAAATAACTGATGATGGTCGAAATACAGAGGATATAAAATGTAGACTGGCAATGGCAAGGAAAGCGTTTCTGAAGAAGAGAAATTTGTTAACATCGAGTATAGATTTAAGTGTCAGGAAGTCGTTTCTGAAAGTATTTGTATGGAGCGTAGCCATGTATGGAAGTGAAACATGGACGATAAATAGTTTGGACAAGAAGAGAATAGAAGCTTTCGAAATGTGGTGCTACAGAAGAATGTTGAAGATTAGATCTGTAGGTCATATAACTAATGAGGAGGTATTGAATTGGATTGGGGAGAACAGAAGTTTGTGGCACAACTTGACTAGAAGAAGGGATCGGTTGGTAGGACATGTTCTGAGACATCGAGGGATCACCAATTTAATATTGGAGGACAGAATGGAGGGTAAAAATCGTAGAGGGAGACCAAGAGATGAATACACTAAACAGATTCAGAAGGATGTAGGTTGCAGTAGGTACTGGGAGATGAAGAACCTTGCACAGGATAGAGTAGCATGGAGACTTGCATTAAATCAGTCTCAGGACTGAAGATCACAAAAACAACAATGTCTAAGGTGTTGTAATAGCCAGTAGGAAAGAGAACCATTCCGTTTGGTATTGTCCTGTTCGTTCGTTGGTTGCACTTTTCTTGCTTACTGTCAGATCTTGTTTCTCTAGTCGCTTACGATATGGTGGGCAACAGTTATTCTTAGGTGGCAGGAGTTACAAGATGGGTCAGGTGCTAGATTAATGTGGGATAACCTTTCCTTAGTAGGAATGGAATTGCCTACCCTGTCGACTAAAGCTGATATTCCGTTAGTAGTTATAAACAAAAGATGAACATCTTTCAAATGATATATAATTTGTTTACAGTCCTTATTATACTGTTTGATTTCAAACGGATATTTTTAATTTGTTTATTTTTACTTTTATTTGTTTATGTATTTTTTAAACGAGTGCAGATAGAAGGAAGTTTAAGTTTCAAACATGTTTGGATTCTCGTCTTCCAAGCTTATTTCAAACTAGATAATACTTATACATAATGCAGACATTTAATTAGTAAAACATTTCAAGAAGTTTATGCAGTACCTGTTCAAAAGTATCCAGACACTGCTATTTAATGTGTAATTGACCATCAGATGTCAGGTGAGGCGGACCTGTCATTATAAAAGGAGACAGCGTGTTGTGTTGTCACCAGAGAAGCAGCAAAAGCAAGTGAAGTCGGTCGGGAGAGCTCAGTGACTTCGAGAGTGGACTACTCTTTGGATGTCACCTAAGTAAAGAATCCGTCAGGGAGATTTCAGTCCTTCTGAGTCTGCCCACGTGACTCTGAAGTGTAAACACAAAAGATCAACCACAGCTCGCCGGCCGAGGTGGCCGAGCGGCTCTAGGCGCTTCAGTCCGGAACCGCGCGACTGCTACGGTCACAGGTTCGAATCCTGCCTCGGGTAGTTAGGTTAGTTAGGTTTAAGTAGTTCTAAGTTATAGGGGACTGATGACCTCATAAGTTAAGTCCCACAGTGCTCAGAGCCATTTGAACCATTTTGAACCAACCACAACTAAACCAACACCAGTCAGAGCTCATGAACTGACGCATTGTGGAGGGTATTTCTATGGAATTGCATGAAAGCAGCGGAAGGAATCACTGGTGAGTTCCAAAATGCGATCAGCAGTGATGCTAGCACGATGACTTTGCTCGTAAGCCACACATTTGTGTAGTCTGTGGTAAGCGACCCTAGAGGTGGTGAAAAGACCAACGTCACTGGACAGTGTACGGCTGGAAACGAGTAATTTGGAGCGAAGAGTCACGCTGTACCCTATGGTAGTCCGATGAAAGGCTTCTGGTCTGCCGAGTACCTAGAGAACGTTACCTGTCATCACGCATAGTGCCAACAATGAAGTACAGACGAGGTGGCGTTACGGTGAGGGGGGTGTTTTCCGTTGTTAGGGTGTGCTCCCGTTACTGTGCTTAAGACAACGCTGAATGTGGAAGGATATGAACCCCTTTTTACAGCGTTGGGTACTGCATATAGTAGAAAAACAGTTTGAAAACGATGGTTATTTGTGTCAGCATGGCAATGCATCCAGTCATAAAGAAGCATATGTGAGTCAGTGGTCCGTGGACAATAACATTCCTGAAATGGACACACCCCTCCCGAGTCCGGGCCTGCACCCAGCTAAACACCTTTGGGATGAGTTACAGCGTCAGTTTCGCTTCATACCTCAGCGTCTCCAACATTAATACTTCGTCTCATTCCGGCTCTTGAGGGAGAATGGACTGCCATTCCTCCACAGACATCTAGACATCTCACTGAAAGTGTTCCCAGCAGCGTTCAAGGGTAGAGGGTGGACACACCCATTATAAATGTCCACCAATAGATGTCTGGATACTTTTGATGAGATAGTGTATTGGTATCGCTGTGTATGCACTTTATGTATGGCATTGCACCACTTGTAACCATCGACATACCTTTTGCCGAACAGTGTACTAACAAAACCTTCTGAATGTGTCTTTATCTACCGCTACCTTTAAGTAGCAAATTTTTAATGCACACAGGTTGTAATACAAAACCACCTAAAACAGATCTCTAGCTACAGAAACTTCTATTCAAATGTGACTTCTCTTAGATTCGGTCTGCTGGGAAGAGAAGAATATCACATCGCATTTGTTCACATTTTAAATCACGCCAGAAAATCCGACACAGGTCTATTTCATCAGATTACACCCCAAAAGTAGCGAGCTACGTGCTGGAGACGTAACATGTAAACCGTGGCCACAGGCCTGACCTGACACTGTAGGTAGAGACGGAAGAGCGCGAGCACGGTTACCTCAGCGCCTGAGCTTACGTCACCGCCAGTGTGTGGCCAGCTTCCAACCTGGGCGCCATCTCATCGCGTTATGCACCTGCATTACGTAACAGGACCAGCCGGCCGTCTCTGCGCTCCTGGCTGTCTCCGCGGATTAGCGGTCGCTGTCGCCTGCGGAAGCCCCACAAGGGCCGGGCATCTCTCACCGCTAGCAGCAGGTAGCTAATGTACTTCCTCCATCCGAGCAGCTAACTTTCGCGGGTACAACACGTCTGTGTAGAGAGAGTAACCTGGCCTCCTGTCTCGAATAGCTACGAGTTTTCAGCCAAAGTGACGAACGCTCTTATACCGTGAAATCAAGTCCCAGACAGTGAACTACATCTACATCTACATCTACATACATACTCCGCGAATAACCATACGGTGCGTGGCGGAGGGTACCTCGTACCACAACTAGCATCTTCTCTCCCTGTTCCACTCCCAAACAGAACGAGGGAAAAATGACTGCCTATATGCCTCTGTACGAGCCCTAATCTCTCTTATCTTATCTTTGTGGTCTTTCCGCGAAATGTAAGTTGGCGGCAGTAAAATTGTACTGCAGTCAGCCTCAAATGCTGGTTCTCTAAATTTCCGTAGTAGCGATTCACGAAAAGAACGCCTCTTTTCCTCTAGAGACTCCCACCCGAGTTCCTGAAGCATTTCCGTAACACTCGCGTGATGATCAAACCTACCAGTAACAGATCTAGCAGCCCGCCTCTGAATTGCTTCTATGTCCTGATGGGGATCCCAAAGGCTCGAGCAGTACTCAAGAGTATGTCGTATTAGTGTTTTATTAGCGGTCTCCTTTACAGATGTACCACATCTTCCCAAAATTCTACCAATGAACCGAAGACTACTATCCGCCTTGCCCACAACTGCCATTACATGCTTGTCCCACTTCATATCGCTCTGCAATGTTACGCCCAAATATATAATCGACGTGACTGTGTCAAGCGCTACACTACTAATGGAGTATTCAAGCATTACAGGACTCTTTTTCCTATTCATCTGGATTAATTTACATTTATCTATATTTAGAGTTAGCTGCCATTCTTTATACCAATCACAAATCCTGTCCAAGCCATCTTGTATCCTCCTACAGTCACTCAACGACGACACCTTCCCTAACACCACAGCATCATCAGCAAACAGCCGCACATTGCTATCCAGCCTACCCAAAAGATCATTTATGTAGATAGACAACAAGAGCGGACCTACCACACTTCCCTGGGGCACTCTAGATGATACCCTCAACTGACTCAGTAATAACGCAATCTGACGTATCCAAAAATGTTAAAAGATGGCAAGCTCACATAAAGCGCAACGAAATAGAGGATGTTCCTAAGAAACAGCACAGTTCAATGTTGAATGCGTACAGGGAGGAGACAAAACTACGGAAACACCAGAAACTCAATACACTACAATGGCTAATATGGCGTGGCCATTCAGAACAGTTCCCAGTCATCTCGGAAAAGATATATACAGGTCCTCCATAGTTTTCGAGGGAATCTTTTACACTCGTACAGAAAAATATTGGAACTTTCAGATAGCAATGATCGAGGTGGATAGCGATCACACACCCTTCTCTGCAAAGTACACTACTGACCATTGAAATTGCTACACCACGAAGATGACGTGCTACAGATGCGAATTTTAACCGACAGGAAGAACATGATGTGATATGCAAATGATTAGCTATTCAGAGCATTCACACAAGGTTGCCGCCGGTGGCGACACCTACAACGTGCTGACATCAGGAAAGTATCCAAGCGATTTCTCATACACAAACAGCAGATGACCGGCGTTGCCTGGTGAAACGTTGTTCTGATGCCTCGCGTAAGGAGGAGAAATGTGTAGCATTACATTTCCGACTTTGATAAAGGTGGGATTCTAACCTACCGCGATTGCGGTTTATCGTGCCGCAACATTGCTGCTCACGTTGGTCGAGATCCAATGACTGTTAGCAGAATATGGAATCGGTGGGTTCAGGAGGGTAATACGCAACGCCGTGCTGAATCCCCACTAGCAATCGAGATGACAGGCATCTTATCCGCACGGCTGTAACGGATTGCGCAGCCACATCTCGATCCCTGAGTCAACAGATGGGGACGTTTGCAAGACAACAAGCACCTGCACGAACAGTTCGACGACGTTTGCAGCAGCATGGACTATCAATTCGGAGATCGTGGCTGCGGCTACCCTTGAGCTGCATCACGGGACAGGAGAGCCTGCGATGGTGTACTCAACGACAAACCTGGGTGCACGAATGGCAAAACTTCATTTTTTCGGATGAATCCAGGTTCTGTTTACAGCATCATGATGGTCGCATTCGTGTTTGGCGTGTATTAGTCATCGCCATACTGGCGTATCACCCGGCGTGATGGTATGGGTGCCGTTGGTTACACGTCTCGGTCACCTCTTGTTCGCATTGGCGCCACTTTGTACAGTGGACGTTACATTTCAGATGTGTTACGACCCGTGGCTCTACCCTTCATTCGATCCCTGCGAAACCCTACATTTCAGCAGGATAATGCACGACCGCATGCTGCAGGTCCTGTACGGGCCTTTGTGGATGCAGAAAATGTTCGACTGCTGCCCTGGCCATCACATTCTCCAGATCTCTCACCAATTGAAGACTTCTGGTCAATGGTGGCCGAGCAAGTGGCTCGTCACAATTCGCTAGTCACTACTCTTGATGAACTGTGGTATCGTGTTGAAGCTGCACGGGCAGCTGTACCTGTACACGCCATCCAAGCTCTGTTTGACTCAATGTCCAGGCCTATCAAGGCCGTTATTACAGCCAGAGGTGGTTGTTCTGGATACTGATTTCTCAGGGTCCATGCACCCAAATTGAGTGAAAATGAAATCACATGTCAGTTCTAGTATAATATATTTGTCCAGTGAATACCCGTTTATGATCTGCATTTCATCTTGATGTAGCAATTTTAATGGCTAGTAGTGAAGATCAAAAGGGCTCAATGATATTTAGGTCTGGTAACTGCGGTGCCTAGCAGAGGACCGAAAATTCATTCTTCTGCTCACAAAGCCAGTGCTGGACGTTGAGAGCTGTGTGAGCTCGGGTCCTGACATCTTGGAAAACAGCCTAACCACTAGGAGACAAACAGTGTACCGTTGGATGGACCTCATCAGCCAAAACTCTGTCAGTAATGCGATCTTGCAGAGTCCCAGGGACACGTACACCACAAAAGCTTACAGGTCAACTTCGTCTGTTGACTGACAGAGAACGCCGAAAGTTGAAGAGGGTCGTAATGTGTAATAGGCAAACATCTATCCAGACCATCATACAGGAATTACAAACTACATCAGGATCCACTGCAAGTACTATGACAGTTAGGCGGAAGGTGAGAAAAGTCGGAATTCATGGTGGAGCGGCTGCTTATAAGCCTCAGATCACGCCGGTAAATGCCAAACGACGCCTCGCTTGCTGGGAGGACCGTAAACATTGGACGATTGAACAGTGGAAAAACGTTGGGTGGAGCGATGAATTACGGTACGCAATGTGGGAATCCGACGGCAGAGTGTGGGTATGGCGAATGCCCGATGAACGTCATCTGCCAGCGTGCGTAGTGCTAACAGTAAAATTCGGAAGCGTTGGTGTTATGGTGTGGTCGTGTTATTCATGGAGGGGGCTTGCACCCCATGCTATTTTGCGTGGCACTATCACAGCACAGGCCTACATTGATGTTTTAAGCACCTTCTTGCTTCCCACTGTTGAAGAGCAAGTCGGGGATGGCGATTGCATCTTTCAACACGATCGAGCACCTGTTCATATTTCACGGCCTGTGGCGAAGTGGTTACGCAACGATAACATCCCTGTAATGGACTGGCCTGCGCAGAGTACTGAACTGAACCCTTTAGAACACCTTTGAGATATTTTGTAACGCCGACTTCGTGCCAGGCCTCACCGACCGACATCGATACCTCTCCTCAGTGCAGCATTCCGGGAAGAATGGACTGCCATTCCCAAAGAAACCTTCCAGCACCTAATTGAACGTACGGCTGCGTGAGTGGAACCTGTCATAAACGCTAAGGGTGAGCCAACACCATATTCAATTCCAGCATTACCGATGGAGGGCGCCACCAACGTGTCCGGATACTTTTGATCACATAGAATATATATATATATATATATATATATATATATATATATATATATATATTTTTTCTCTTTTTTATTTTTACGTGACTGTGTTTCAACACTGAATACAAAAAAACTGACTAAATAGTTTTGCACATAAATATGTTTCAATAAAGGTAACGGGCTGCTCTTAAATACGGATATGTGTCCACTTCAAATATTGTATTAATTTCTGATATATAAAAAGACTACAACAGATCATACATTTGTATTGTAGGTTGAGTTTACTGAGGGACGAATATGAGTGATTACGTTAATTGCAGTGTATTGAAATTATAAATTAAGAGAGTTAATAAGTTCAAAACCCACAATACAAATGTATGATCTGTTGCAACCTTTTTACATATAAGAAATTAATATAGTAATTGAAGTATGCACATGTCTGTATTCAAGAGCAGCCCATTAACATTTTTTGAAACATATTTTTGCATAACTATTTAATCATTATTTATGTATTCAGTGCTGTAGCACAGTCACATATATATATATATATATATATATATATATATATATATATATATACTTAATACACTGAAGAGCTAAAGAAACTGGTACACCTGTTCAATATCGTGTAGAGCCCCTGCAAGCACGCAGAAGAGCCGCAACACGAAGAGGCATGGGCTCGACTAATGTCTGAAGTAGTGCTGGAGGGAACTGACACCATGAATCCTACAGGGTTGTCCATAAATCCGTAAGAATACGAGGGGGTGGAGATCTTTCCTGAACAGCACGTTGCAAGGCATCCCAGATATGCTCAATAACGTTCATGTCTGGGAAGTTTGGTGGCCAGCGTATGTGTTTAAACTCAGAAGAGTGTTCCTGGAGCCACTTTTTAGGAGTTCTGGACGTTTGGGTGTCGCATTTACCTGCTGGAATTGCCCAAGTCCGTTGGAATGCACAGTGGACAGGAATGGATATAGGTGATCAGACAGGATTTACGTGCCACCTGTCAGAGTCGTATCTAAACTTATCAGGGGTCCCATATCATTCCAACTGCACACGCCCCACACCATTACAGAGCCTCCACCAGCTTGAAAAATTCCCTGCTGATATTCAGGGTCCATGGATGGATTCATGAGGTTGTCTCCCTACCCTTACACGTCCACCCGCTCGATACAATTTCAAAACGAGACTCGTCCGACCAGGCAACATGTTTCCAGTCATTAACAGCCCAATGTCGGTGCTGACGGGTCCATGAGGGGCGTAAAGCTTTGTGTCGCGCAGTCATCAAGGGTACACATGTGGGCTTTCGGCTCCGAAAGCCCTTGTCGATGATGTTTCGTTGAATGGTTCTCACGTTGGCACATTTTGACGACCCAGCATTGAAATCTGCAGTAATTTGCGGAAAGATTTGACTTCTGTGACGTTGAACGATTTCTTGAGTCGTCATTGGTCCCGCTTTTCCAGGATCTTTTTCCGGCCGCATCGATATCGAAGGTTTGATGTTTTACCGCATTCCTGATATTCTTGGTACACTCGTGAAATAGTCGTACTAAAAAATCCCAACTTCATCGCTACGTCGGAGATGCTGTGTCCGATGGCTCAGGCGCCGACTGTAACACTACGTTCAAACTCTCTTAAATCTTGATAACCTTCATTGTAGCAGCAGTAACTGATCTAACAATTGCGCCAGACACTTGTCGTCTTATATAGGCGTTGCCGACTGCAGCGCCGTATTCTGCCTGTTTACATATCTCTGTATTTGAATACGCATGCGGATACCAGTTTCTTTGGCGCTTCAGTGTACAATAACTGAGTTGTGCACATGTCAGTATTCTGGTGCAAACCATTCATGTATTTAAAAAAGAAAAACATATTTTTGCAGAAACCATCTAATCCTGTATCTCTGTATCCAATGTAAGCGTACATATCTGTTTCCTGTACAACTTCTTTGAAACGGCTGTGTTAATGTAATTCACAATGGAGAGGACATATATCGCATAACAGTATGCAAGTCCCTAGAAGTACAATTCATTGTCAAAAATTAATGTTTTTTTTACCTCTAAATTGCCTTTTATAAGTGAACAATTTTTATCATTAGCAGAAGAAGCAAAATAACCTGTGCCGCCCTTGGTTTCATTCTGTGAAAAGACGACTGTACTCTTTACCAACATCGGCTATGTAAATTCTCCACTTGAAGAAACGCGTAGTGGAAAAATAAACAAGTGACTGACGCAGATACTGTTTTATTTGTTACGAGCAGCTGCTCAATCATTGTACGCCATTCTTTCCAAATCCCTACGCTTTCATTGTGCCAGATATACAGCTGATAGCACTTTACAACTCACGGTTGACTTCTTCAGTTGATTCCAAGCGATTTTTTGCAACCATCGTCCGCAAAGTTCGACGGTATCTGTCCATCGGTGCATAAGGTCTGGTGGTCCTGGTTTAGCTGTAGCTGTAGCTGTTCCGTCGTGTTTACACTTCACAGTCACATTACCAACAAACGACGTGGGTAACTTTGGAAGCGATGAAACCTGATCTGATAGATTTTTTATGTAGTAGTCCGCGTTTGAAGCCAATGAGCTATTCTTACCGATTCGTTCTCCACTGACAACACAACAGTTCCCACCTCTTTCATGTTGTCGGGTCCGCCTCCCGTGACATCTGGAGGTCAATTAAGCATTGCGTAGAGGTATTCGGATGCTTTTGACCAGGCAGTGCAGTGTAGTGTAGTCTGAGAGAACAGTCTTATGCTTGTGAAACTTCTGGCGCATTTCGCTGTGTAACGAATTATCGTCAATGGGCCTTGGACACACTATAAGAAGCCTCATTGTCGGTGACTGTGACTAACTTGTAATGATAGGGCCATGTTCGGACTTTTCTTGCCTTATTATGTATGCTTGTCGTCAACACAACACATCTACACACTTAAGTTGTTGTCGTTCTTGTTGATGTTGTTGTTATCTACGATATGAAGATTGGTTTCCAGCAGCTCTGCGCCCTGATATATCTTGGGAAAGACCTTTATTCGCAGGATAACTGCTGCAATCTACATCTATTTGGGCCTGTATACTGATCTGAGTTCCGAGTAATTAACTATTCCTTGATGTTCTGGAATGTACCCTACTAATCTCTCCCTTCTGTTAGTCAGGTTGTGCCACAAAGCTCTTTTCTCCCGGACTCCATTCAGTACCTACCCATTAGTGATACGATCACGTTTCAAAAGTCTATATTGCCTTCTTTTCTGTTCTGTTTATCGCGTATGTTTCACTTCCGTACTAGGCTACACTGCAGACGAATATTTTAGAAAAGACTTCCTAACACTTAAATTGTATTAGACTGTAAAATGTTTCTCTTCTTTAGACAAACTGACCTTGCTATCACCAGTCTCTTTCTTACAGGCGCTTCACCCAATGACTAGCCTACGTCCAAGTCAACGCACTCTGCTGTTAGTACTTCTCTACTCGCAATATTCCCCACCTCTTTTTATATTCTTTAGTTACCAATCATTCTTCTGCTCAAAAGGAAAATTAGTCAACTACTTTTAGCATTTCCCTTACCAATCTAATTCCTTGACCAACGACAGACTTTATTACATTACAATTCGTTATCCCCCTTCTGCTTTTATTGACGTTCATTTCATAACCTGTTTTGAAGACAGTGTCTGTTCCGTTCTGTTGAACTTTCAAGCCCTCACCGTCTTTGACAAAATTAGAATGCCAACTGATGTTTTTCTTATGCCCTGATCTTTAATTTATTTCCCATTTTTCTCCTTCATTCTCTTCACAACTTGCTCCATGTACAGAATAAATGAAATGGCTACGGTCTTGTCTCATTTCTTTTTTCGACTACTTTGTTTCATATCGAAGCACTTTGGCCCTGTTGCTTGGTAAACGAAATACTCACGTACGAAATATGTGGTACTGATATTACTTAGCAACATCTATACAGTACAAAATAAAATAGCACTTATCATTAACTTAAACTATTGTAGCAGTCCGCTTTCTTTTGGTTTGTCCCCCTTTTGCCTATCAGCAACTGGGTAGCTTCAGCTTCAACTAACGTCAGTCTAGTCATACTTCAGGGCGGTGTCTGTTATCGTCGTCTGCCTGTCATTGAACGGACTCACTGTTTTTTTCTTGGTGCGTGATATTGCAGCACAGCATTAAATTACTTACAGTCAGTTCACTGTTTTCATAAGCGTAGCCGTGTAGTCCCCTTGTAACTGACACCTTTGCTTTCAACTGTCCAGAATTCTTTTCAAACTGCCCGCATCTCGTGGTCGTGCGGTAACGTTCTCGTTTCCCACGCCCGGGTTCCCGGGTTCGATTCCCGGCGGGGTCAGGGATTTTCTCTGCCTCGTGATGGCTGGGTGTTGTGTGCTGTCCTTAGGTTAGTTAGGTTTAAGTAGTTCTAAATTCTAGGGGACTGATGACCATAGATGTTAAGTCCCATAGTGCTCAGAGCCATTTGAACCATTTTTCTTTTCAAACTACGCTGTAGGTTTAGTCCAAAGATAGTTGTAGTTATATCACTGACCCTAATTTCTTTTAGAATTATATTTTGTTTACACACAATGTATTTTTTGGAGGCGGAAAAACTCCTGTGGAATATTCAACATGTTTTCCGCAAGCGCAGATCGTGTGAAACCTATCTTGCTATGTTCGTTCGAAGCTTAGCGAATGGTTGACACCATATTTGTCAACGTCCAGAAAGCCTTCGACACACTTTGGCTCTGTCGCTTGGTAAACGAAATACTTACGTAAGAAATATATGGTACTGATATTACTTAGGAACATCTTCTCTATTGCACCCATAGCGTATATAAGGTCAAACTATGAAATTTCCTTTAACCCGTACAAGGTTATCTGCAAATCGTTTTATTTAATCCGTGATGCTTACATTGATTCACGAGGAGCTCGTTTTAGAGGAATTGCCACTTTCAGGTGGAATGACCACCATAATGCACCTAGGAGCGAGTGGCCGGCCGCTGTGGCCGAGCGGTTCTAGGCGCTTCGGTCTGGAACCGCGCGACCGCTACGGTCGCAGGTTCGAATCCTGCCTCGGGCATGGATGTGTGTGATGTCCTTAGGTTAGTTAGGTTTAACATGTTCTAAGTCTAGGGGACTGATGACCTCAAATGTTAAATCCCATAGTGTTTAGAGCCATTTGAACCATTTGAACTAGAATTGAGGAGCAATTCACTGCCATAAAATTAAAATATGCTATTAGGTCGCTACGTAAGCACAGCTTTCTAATTCGTAACACGTTCAGAAAGTAGGAACCAATAAATTGACACAACGAATATTATTAATGTGATTCTCTTCGTTTACTTGCAGTAAGAAATTTAATCTCCATTACTAGGTCCCATCGTCAGCACAATGTCGTAATTTGTAACATCTTTCAAAAAAAGTAATGAAGAACTTCTTAAGAGTAATATTATAAAAGCAATTTCTGTTAGTGAAACTGTAAGATCCGAACCTAACCTAGTACTACAGATCAGCCTGTCACCATAGGCAGGTTTTTTAGTTTTTAGATTCGTTCCCAAATTAAAAACCAAACTGTTTTCTTCGAATCTAACCTAGACCTCGGGCTAAGCTACGGATCAGTCTGTCATCACAACCAGTTTTTTTTCTTCTTTTTCTTCACATTTGTTAGCTTCGCCAACTCACAATCAGACTGTTATCTTGCAACCTAACCCAGAACATGAGCTAAGCTACAGATCAGCCAGTTACCAACCTGTGAACATTAGGTAAGCACTGCTATGTTTGCCGATGGCCCAGATTCCATTTTCTAAATTTTTTAATAATAAAATGATGAGAAACACGGATGAAAATTTCAAGGAGCTTAAAATGGTTGCACCGTGTACATCTGCGTGACACATTTGGAATGTTGACGGCGACGTCAGTCTCAACTAGGTTCTTCCTGACATCTTATATCAACGATTCGTACTGCCAATAACGCATAAAATGCTGCAGCTAGTATACGGCAGTTTTACATTACATTTTAGACACGTTTGAAAGTACATAGGCGTCACATGTCCCAGGATTCAAACTTTCTGATAATGGGGTTTTGTTTGTTAGGTCGTGAATAACAACATATTAAAATACTAGATAGTATAAAACAGTTGCACTTTTTTGTCACGGGCCCCCGGAATATCATTTGATCGCCGAAGTTAGCAGCAAACTCTTCTTATCCGGGACTACAGAGAGGAGAAACCAAGGCAATAACAGCGCACTTGACTGGAACTGACAGTACGAAAACACAAAGGCGATAAATTTAATTATTTGTTAGCACAAACAACAATTTTAAATCGCACTTCGTTGGTTAATAGCCATACTTTTTATGACTCCAATTATTTAAAACGTAACTTAATTTTCTGACAAAAATATGGCTTAATGCTTGAAATCCATCATGCGGTAGAAGTTCATATAAAAATGTTTTGTTCCTTATAATATGTGTATGGAAAACGTGTGTTTCAATACACCATGCTGACACGCTCGACTTCTCGAACATTACCTATCGAATCGAATGCAGAAATACGCTTTGCACGGAAACTTCGCAAAGAATCGATAATTGTCGTAGTCCGCTTGTCCTGCATGTATAAATTTAATAAAGTGTAGGATTCTCCAAAACAAACTGCTTCAGACAAGCCGTGGTAAACAATTTCGATTACCGGTTTGCAAAATAAAGTTACCCTGCCGTGTCGAAAAGCTCCATATTCATTACATGTAATTTATGTTGTGCGTCCACAGAAAGGGCAACTGATTGGATGCATGTGTTTCAAGTTCTACAAGTTGGCAGAACTCACGTGTTTGTCGAGGCTTACCTTCTGACTGGTACAGTTCTTCCATGATTTTAACTGCATTTTCCGGTTTTCTTGAGATTTTGTTGACTGTGGACGGACACATTCGTGTTGTTCGCCAGTCGTCTTGGCTCAGACTGGCGCTAAGCAACGGCGTGGCCCATAACAGGGACTACTGCATTGTTGACATCCGTGTCACGTCACAGTCCGTTGTTCAGTATCTGTTTTTTGCACAGAACAAATATTTGTAAATGTTGTTGTTATTGCTGTGGTCTTCAGTCCGAACACTGGTTTGATGCAGCTCCTCATGCTACTCTATGCTGTGCGAGCCCCTTCATCTTCGAATAACTACTGCAACCTATATCCTTCTGAATCTGTTTACTGTATTCACGTCTTGGTCTCCTTCCACGAATTTTAGCCACACATTCCCCGCCCTTCCCCGCCCCCAACAGTGAACTGTTGATCTCTTAATGTCTCAGAATGTATCTATCAACCAATCCCTTCTTTTAGCCAAATTGTCAACAAATTTCTTTGCTCCCCAAATCTATTCAGTACCTAATCTTTAGTTACTCGATCTACCCATCTAATCTTCAGCATTCTTCTGTGGCACTATATCCCAAAAGCTTCCTTTGTCTTCTTGTCTCAACTGTTTTCATTCATGTTTGCTTCCATACGTGGCTACACTCCGGACAAATATCTTTAGAAAAGACTTCCTGACACTTATATCTATTTTCGATGTTAACAAATTTCTCTTCTTCAGAAACGCTTTCCTCACAAGCGACTATTAACCAAATTGCGTGCATATGGAGTATCGTCCCAGTTGTGTGACTAGATTCGTTATCTCCTCTCAGAGAGGTCACAGTTCGTAGTGTTAGACGGTAAATCATCGTGTAGAACAGAAGAGATAAGAGATATCTGGCGTTTCGGCCGAAGTGGCCGTGCGGTTAAAGGCGCTGCAGTCTGGAACCGCAAGACCGCTACGGTCGCAAGTTCGAATCCTGCCTCGGGCATGGATGTTTGTGATGTCCTTAGGTTAGTTAGGTTTAACTAGTTCTAAGTTCTAGGGGACTAATGACCTCAGAAGTTGAGTCCCATAGTGTTCAGAGCGATTTGAACCATATCTGGCGTTTCGCAAGGTAGTGACATGGGCCCTCTGCTGTTCCTGATTTACATAAATAATCTAGGTTATAATGTGAGCAGTCCCCTTAGATTGTTTGCACATGACGCTGCAATTTACCGTCTAGTAAAATCATCAGACGATCAATTCCAATTACAAAATGATCTAGAGAGAATTTCTGTATGGTACGAAAAGTGGCAAAGGGCACTAAACAAAGAAAAGTGCGAGGCCATCCACATGTGTACTAAAAGGAAAACGTAAATTTTAGGTATACGGTAAATCGCACAAATCTAAGGACTGTCAATTCGACTAAATACCTAGGAATTACAATTACGAGCAACTTAAATTGGAAAGACCACATAGATAATATTGTGGGGAAGGCGAAACAAAGACTGCACTTTGTTGGCAGAACGCTTAGAATATTGCGACAAACCCACTAAAGAAACAGCCTACATTACAATTGTCCGTCCTCTGCTGGAATATTGCTGCGCGGTGTGGATCCTTATCAGGTAGAATTGACGGAGGACATCGAAAAAGTGCAAAGAAAGGCAGCTCGTTTCGTGTTATCGCGCAAAAGGGGTGAGAGTGTCACTGATATGATACGCGAGTTGGGGTGGCAGTCACTGAAACAAAGGCGGTTTTCTTCCCGGCGGGATCTATTTACGAAATTTCAATCACCAACTTCCTCTTCCGAATGCGAAAATATTTTGTTGACACCCACCTACGATCATCACAATAAAATAAGAGAAATCACAGCTCGAACGGAAAGATTTAGGTGTTCCTTTTTCCCACGCTCCATTCGAGAATGGACTGGTAGAGAAGTAGTATGAAAATGGTTCGATGAGCCCTCTGCCAGGCACTTCAGTGCGAATTGCAGAGCAACCATGTAGATGTAGATGGATGTAGATGTTTTGTATTTGCCAGTCTACATTATATATCCTGTCTACTGCGTCAAGCATCACTTATTTTGCTGCCCAAGTAACAATACTTAGCCGGCCTGTGTGGCCGTGCGGTTCTAGGCGATTCAGTCTAGAGCCGCGTGACCGCTACGGTCGCAGGTTCGAATCCTGCCTCGGGCATGGATGTGTGTGATGTCCTTAGATTAGTTACGTTTAATTAGTTCTAAGTTCTAGGCGACTGATGACCTCAGAAGTTAAGTCGCATAGTGCTCAGATCCATTTGAACCTTTCGAACAATACTTGTCTACTACTTTCAGTGTCTCTCTTCCTGATCTAATACCCTCGGCATCACCTGATTTAATTCGACTACATTCCATTATCCTTGTTTCGCTTTTATTGATATTCATCTTAAATGCGACTGTCAAGACACTGTCCATACCGTTCAATGGCTCTTCGAAACCCTTTGCTGACTCTGACAGAATTAAAATGCCATCGGCAAACCTCAAAGTTTTTATTTGTTCACTCTGAACTTTAATTCCTTCTCCAAATTTGTCTTGGGTTTCCTTCAGTGCTGGCTCAGTGTACAGACTGAACAACGTCGTGGATAGACTACAACCCAGTCTCACACCCTTCTCAACCACTGCTTGCCTTTCATGTGCCTCAACTCTTATAACTTCAGTCTGGTTGCTGTACAAGTTGAAAACAGCTTTCCGGTTCTTTTATTTTACCTCTGCTACCTTCAGAACTTCTAAGCGAGTATTCCAGACAGCATTGTCAAAAGCTTTGTCTACGTCTGCAAATGATATAAATGTAGGTCTGCCTTTCCTTAACATATCTTCTAAGAAAAGTCGTAGGGGTAGTACTGCCTCACATATTCCTACATTTTTCCGGAATGGAAACTCATCTTTTCCGTTGTTGGCTTCTACCAGTTTTTCCATTCTCCTGTAAAAAACACGTGTTAGTATTTTGCAATCGTGACTTATTAAACTGATAGCTCAGTAATATGACCTGCTTTCTCTGGAATTGCAATTATTGAATTCTTCTTGAAATCTGACGGGATCTCGCCTGGCGCATACATCTCGCAGACCAAGTGGAATAGTTTTGTCATAGCTGGCCTCTCAAGGCTATCCGTAGTTCTGACGGAATGGCGCCTACCCCTTGTTTGGACTTACATCTTTCAGTGCTCTGTCGAACTCTACTCGTAGTATCATGTCTCCCATATCATCTTCATCTACATCCTCTTCCCTGTCAATGATATTGAAGTACACCCTCTTTTGTACAGACTCTCTACGTACTCCTTCCACCTTTAAGCTTTCCCTTTTTTCTTAGTATTTTGTTATCGATCATAAGTTTATAAATTATTGAACATAGCAATATTACAACAAAACAATATGTGGAAGCATAATACGAATTTTGCTTTCGGTGTTGTGTGGGTTACTTCCATCACAAGAATGACAGGACGAAACTCTGAAATATTTGAGTATTAACCGACCATCGTTGCGGCTTCGTTTTTTCTGTTGCAAAGCATTCCATGTTTGTATATTTGAAATAAAGTGCATGATAACAAGAATGTGATGATGGACGGGATGTTCCTCTCAGATTATTAATAACGGGCAGGCGCTAGGAGGGATGACTCCAGTAGAGTAGTTTTCCCCCTTCTTTGTTCAGCATGCTACCAAATGATTCTGCTTACTTCGTATGGGATCTTATTGTTCGATGTTCTTATTCTATGTGTATGAGTAACAAATGATAAAAACCACTGCTCGACTATGAATTATGTAGGATGCCGTGTGTCCCAACATTCGCTTTCATCTTCTTCTTCTTCTTCTTCATCATCATCTTCTTCTATTCCTCGCTTTTTCCCATTTCTTTACAGGGTGATTAATATCCTGTCAGGCATTATCTTTAGTGATTCTCGATGTCAATTAAGTAATTAAGTTTCATAGTATATAAAATATTTCTGATCAGTAGAAAGCATAATTGAAACACAATAAAATGTCAATAAACATACTTTTCGAAGTAATCAGTTTTAACATTTACTGAGTTTCCGTCGGTGCTTGGCAGAACCGAAAACTAGGCTATCAGACTGACTGCCAATCTAGCTCTATGGTGTAAATTCCAAAGCCGTTTAATTTCGCCGTGTGACTTGCCTCTGGAGATGCTACACTACTGGCCATCAAAATTGCCTCACCAAGAAGAAATGCAGATGATAAACGGGTATTCATTGGACAAATATACTACAACTGACATGTGATTGCATTTTCACGCAATTTGGGTGCACAGATCCTGAGAAATCAGTACCCAGAACAACCACCTCTGGCCGGAATAACCGCCTTGATACGCCTGGACATTGAGTCAAACAGAGGTTGGATGACGTGTACAGGTACAGCTGCCCATGCAGCTTCAACACGGTACCACAGTTTATCAAGAGTAGTGACTGGGGTATTGTGGCGAGCCAGTTGCTCGGCCACCATTGACCAGTCATTTTCAATTGGTGAAAGATCTGGAGAATGTGCTGGCCAGGGCAGCAGTCGAACATTTTCTGTATTCAGAAAGGCGCGTACAGGACGTGCAACATGCAGTCGCGCATTATCCTGCTGAAATGTAGGGTTTCGCAGGGATCGAATGAAGGGTAGAGCCACGGGTCGTAACACATCTGAAATGTAACGTCCACTGTTCAAAGTGCTGTCAATGCGAACAAGAGGTGACCGAAACGTGTAACCAATGGCACCCCGTACCATCACGCCGGGTGGTACGCCAGTATGGCGATGACGAATATGTGCGTTCACCGCGATGTCGCCAAACACGGATGCGACCATCATGATACTGTAAACAGAACCTGGATTCAACCGAAAAAATGAAGTTTTGCCATTGTGCCCCCAGGTTCGTCGCTGAGTACAGGCGCTCCTGTCTGTGATGCAGCGTCAAGGGTAACCGCAGCCACGGTGTCCGAGCTGATAGTCCATGCCGCTGCAAACATCGTCGAACTCTTCGTCCAGATGGTTGTTGCCTTGCAAACTTCCCCATTTGTTGACTCAAGGATCGAGACGTGGCTGCACGATCCGTTACAGTCATGCAGATAAGATGCCTGTCATCTCGACTGCTAGTGATACGAGGCCAGTGGGATCCATCACGGCGTTCCGTATTACCCTCCTGAACCCACCGATTCCATATTCTGATAACAGTCATTGGATCTCGACCAACGCGAGCAGCAATGTCACGATACGATAAATCGCAATCGCGATAGGCTACAATCCGACCTTTATCAAAGTCAGAAATGTGATGGTACGCATTTCTCCTCCTTACACGAGGCATCACAGCAACGTTTCACCAGGCAACGCCGGTCAACTGCTGTTTGTGTATGAGAAACCGGTTGGAAACTTTCCTAATGTCAGCACGTTGTAGGTGTCGCCACCGGCGCTAACCTTGTGTGAATGCTCTGAAAAGCTAACATTTGCATATCACAGCATGTTCTTCCTGCCGGTTAAATTTCGCGTCTGTAGCACGTTATCTTTTTGGTGTAGCAATTTTAATGGCCAGTAGTGTACTAGCATCTTCTTCTAATATTTCAGTCAACGTTGAAAACTCCAATAATTATCCTCAACTCTGTTTTCCAGCTGTGGAACTTTCGCATTTGGTGTGACACTTGCGTCTCGTTAACCGCGACCCACCACGCGGCCGCCTGGCGCTACCTGCCCCGTGTGGATCCAGCCGATAAGGACGCGCGCTGCCCCCCCCCCCCCCCCCCCCCCCTCGCAACCTGTCGCTGTCTGCCGGCAGGTGGACGTCCCGGAAGCCACCTTGCTGAGGCGATGCCAGCGGATGCCGCATCGGTTGGCCCGCGAGCAATTTAAATAAATTCGTTACAAACGAGCGGCGCCGTTACCCACTCGCAGCAGCCCTCGAAAGGACGCTGTTACTCTCGTGTGCCGGGGCAGAGACGTCGCTTTCAAACAGCCACGTATCGCCGGTAATTTGGCGACAAAGGCGAGCACTGGCTTGAGGAGCATTTCCAAAAAAGGCTTCACTGGAAGAACGTTTTTGAGGAGCAAATGGAATACATTCAGCTGTAAAAGAATGGGACGAACTACTGCATCATAACAGCATTCTAATGCACGAAAAATGAGTACACTTTTATGACAATCGCTGCAGATAACAAAAATATAATTGTGCACATTCTGGGGTTATAATTGAAATTAATAATAGCTACAGAAGCTGATCCTGGCCGACTATTTACTATTTAATAGGTTGGTGCCTAAGTTCGTAGCGTTTTTACTTTGCCTGCTAGTATTCCGGTTGCTATAGGTTTATTTATCGATTCTCGTTTTCTATTTATATTTTCGAGATTTTGACACCAAATAGCGCACGTTCGTCGGTACCAGACAGGTACATTACGGGAGAGTCAAGTGCAGTCCAGTAAAGGATAAAACTCTGATGACAAACGCTTCATCTCGTTGAGAAAATTTCTTATTTGTACTGCAGGCGGCGACCCACATATCGAAACGTCGATAGCACAATTTAACGACAATTTGCTGAACGACTGACGATACCAGAAGTAATCAGAGTTAATTAGAAGTCGCTTGATTGGTGAAGTAATTGAGAAGGTGTTGGCAGTGATATAAAACTACGCAACATTCAAATTATTTGAGTCAGGAATTATAAAAAATGTATTGGTCTGCTGCAGAACAAAACAGGATGTGTCTGCGCATTATAAAATCTCTGCCACTTGTAGCAACACTATTCCAGAATGAGATTTTCACTCTGCAGCGGAATGGGCGCTGATATGAAACTTCCTGGCAGATTAAAACTGTTTGCCGGACCGAGACTCGAACTGGCAGAAGTAAAGCTGTGAGGACGGGGCGTCAGTCGTGCTTGGGTAGCTCAGTTGGTAGAGCACTTTCCCGCGAAAGGCAAAGGTCCCGAGTTCGAGTCTCGGTCTGGCACACAGTTTCAATCTGCCAGGAAGTTTCAATACTATTCCAATCATACGCCACGTACTTCATCAATACCCTGAAATGGAAAACCATACAACACTGCTGAGGTGATACAATTCTTTACAAACACAATGCCGACAGAACATAAGAGAGCCCTTCTTTGCATTTAGAATAATGATCTGGAGGCATTTAAGTTAATTTTAGTTGCTCTTGATGAGTACGTGGGAGAACAGCAGAGTTGGTGTTTCAACAGAAAGACAGTGCGGCAGTTCCTGGAAATATGAGCGTATGAATGGAAATGTAGGAAGAGCAGTAATGGACGTTGGTCACCGAATCAATGGAAAAACTGACGTACACAAAGATGCAGAAATTTCGAGGAAGGAGCGTGAGAGTGGAAGGGATTACCAGAGCAGCCAAGAGAGAAAGATAAATTAGAACCGTGGAGATTGTTGAATTGTGGAAGCCAGCTCTAGACTGCAGTTGACAAGCCTGGCTTGAGGCTAATCTGGAAACGGGTGCAAACAGGGGCCAGATCTACGTTCTGAATATCTTGATACATGACGAAATCAGAGACGATTTGTTAGCTGAGATGGGCATCACTGAAGTACCAGTGTTTCCTGTGAAGGTAGTTAAGACTGACAGTCATAAACTTTGCGCTATCCTAGACACAGGTAGTCTCATTAAGGGAATATCAGAAACAGTGTTTTTATTCTGTCAGCGGTCAGAACAATGGCTGGCTTCCCCACTGCAATGAATACGGATGAGGGTGTAGAAGTGAAGATGCAAGTGAGGTTTGCTTTCGAATGTGAGGCTAGGACGTTTTCACATATGCCATAATATTTTCACAACTGCTGACAGATTTCATACTTGGCGCTTATTTCATTTCACATTTTGACACAGTTACTGGTGCGGGAAGACAGGCACTTTCCTTGGCACAAGACTCAGTAAGACCACAGTTCATTTCAACAACAGAAACGAGTTGAATAGTAATGTAATGACCCCAGCAACTAGGGCGTTGTAACAAAACATGACCAAGATGCAAGTTCCCCCCTGTGGTAGCTCGATGAAGCGGGAAATTGATCAGCTGGAGCAAGATGAAATTCTCCGCGTCATTGAATGCAAGGTTTCTGAAATCACAGACGGACAGACTGTGACGAGCTCAGAAGGATATTGATTGAGCATTATGAAGAATGTAGTATTAAAACGGATACTCTTAAGGATTTTAGATATAAGTTTAAGTTTAAGGACTATAAGTTTTTCACTAAACCATACTGTCCTCCACTGGCTTAAAGAGGTGTTGGAACAAGGGGTGTGTGTGTGTGTGGGTGTGTGTGTGTAGACACACACACACACACACAACCCTTCACATAAATTATTAATCTCATGCATAGCCACAACAGTTTGGAAATTGTAATATTTGCGTAAATGCTTTGCCTACATTAAGTTGTATATAGTTGCAGGTAACAAACTGTAAAGAAAAACAGACACTACAAAAACTTAATACAGCAGGAAAACCACACCATGTGGTAAGGAAGTATGAATTCACAATTTTATGCGCTCCTCAAAAATCTGTAATTACAACTTTTTGAAGCACTCCGTCTTCAGGCCACGAGTGGCCTACCGGCACCATCCGACCGCCGTGTCACCCTCCGTGGCGGATGCGCATAGGAGGGTCGTGGGGTTAGCACACCTCTCTCCCGGTCGTTATCACGGTATTCTTGACCGAAGCCACTACTATTCGGTCGAGTAGCTCCTGAGTTGGCATCACGAAGCCGAGTGCACCCCGAAAAATGACAACAGCGCATGGCGGCCCGGATGGTCACCCATCCAAGTGCCGACCACGCCCGACAGCGCTTAACTTCGGTGATCTCACGGGATCCGGTGTATCCACTGCGGCAAGGCCGTTGCAGTAATTACAATTTAGAAACTAATATTTGTATGTATTTAAACAGTAAAGAACGTTCCTTATGTTTAACAGGCACAGCAATAACAAAAAAACCACTGATGATGCTGCAACTGCAGTGAAACATGTCTGGGTCAAAAAACAAAATCGTGTTTTTCTAAAGGCGGACCCCACTCAAAAACATACGTTACAGCCTGTGGATGGTTTTTAAGGCGGTTTTCCATCTTCCTCGGCGAATGCGGGCTGGTTCCCCTTATTCCGCCTCAGTTACACTATGTCGGCGATTGCTCCACAAACACTGTCTCCACGTACGCGTACACCATAATTACTCTACCACCCAAACATTTGAGGTTACACTCGTCTGGTATGAGACGTTCCCGGGGGGTCCACTGGGGGCCGAACCACACAATAACCCTGGGTTCGGTTGGGGCGGAGGTGGGGTGGGTGTACTGCTGTGGCCTGTTGTGGGGTTGTGAACCACTGAGGGCTACAGCGGGACGAAGCCTCTCCGTCGTTTCTAGGTTCCCGGTTCAATACACAATACACACACACCTATCAATCAGTATCATTTTTACTAAATACTGTTATGTTGATCCTGTACTACGTAAGTTACTTTGAACATTAATCTTTGTGCAAAATTATTCAAAACAAGAAAAATCGTAAAGTGTTATTTCTTGCTGCCTCATTCAGACAGCCACACTACTGTGAGCAACAGTTGCTCCATTAAAAGATGACTTTTGCCTTACATTTACTCTGGAAAATAGTTGAGTGTATTATGAATTTCTTGTTATGGTCAAGGTGTTTAAAAAATCAGGTAAACTGTACATGTGAATAAATCATGTGTTCGTTGGTTAAAAAAGCAGAATCGTTCTGAGACGCAGCTGAGGTTTCATTTATTTTTCGAGTCCAGGACATAAAATAATTACAAAAACTGATAAGTATTGATTCACATAACAAATTTGCAAGATTAAATATGTACAGTAGTATTTATGACACAGATTCAATAATATATACTAACAAGCAGCAGATAAACAAACAGCAAGATGATTATATTTTTTGACGGGCGCAGTATTCGGCGGTTATCACAGTAGTTTCGCTGGCTGCAGCAAGATCACAGATAGTGCATGGAGCCGGTAGGTTCCTGCAGACTAGCAGATGTTGTTCGTCCTGCACGTCACCATACTGACAAGTTTCCTCCTCATTATTGAAACCCCACCTCCGGAGGTTGGCTTTGCACCCTGACACCCCAACTCGCAGTCTGCTCAAAGTCTTCCAGGTCACGTATGACAGGTGTGAACCTTCGGCTATTTCCTCCTTGACCGTTATGTGATTGGCTTTAGCTAGGGAGTCTCGCCAAAGCTCCTCTCTACGAGTTCTGGGAGATGAACGAATTGCCGTAGTTTTCTGTAGGAAGCTTTTTCTTAACCTCAGTTTTGGCTGTTGAGTGTCATGTCCGAACAGAGGATGTCTAGGGTCGATTTCTTGTTTTTTCTTCTCCACTTCTGTTTCTGCTTGTCTTCGAATGCGTGGCGGTGCTATACCCATAATTTGGTACAGCTTATTAACAGGAATAGGTCGTAAGAAGCCTGTAACAATGTGACCTTTCTCGTTCAGGGCTGTTTCTACAGGTTTAGCATGAGCAGAGTTTTGCCAGACGGGTGCTGCGTATTCTGCGGCGGAGAAACATAGTGCCAAGGCAGATGTTCTAAGCAGTTTTGGCTGGGCATCCCAGGTGGTTTCTGTAAGTTTGCGGATGATGTTGTTCCGCGCTTTTACTTTGAGGCTCGTTTCTTCACAGTGGGCTTTGATGTGAGGGAACGGTCCATCTTCACCCCATGGTATTTAGGAGTTTCGCAGTGGAGTAGTTGTTCTCCTCTCCAAGTGATGTTCAGTTTCCTTTTGGCTTCCCTATTTATAAATGGTTCAAGTGGCTCTGAGCACTATTTCTGAGGTCATCAGTCCCCTAGAACTTAGAACTACTTAAACCTAACTAACCTAACGACGTCACACACATCCATGCCCGAGGCAGGATTCGAACCTGCGACCGTAGCAGCAGCGCGGTTTCGGACTGAAGCGCCTAGAACCGCTAGGCCACCCCGGCCGGCCCCTATTCCTAAGATGGAGTGCACAACCTTGGGTCTTTCCAGGGTTCGCTTTAGTTGGTTATCATCGTAATACTTGGCCAACTTTTCAAGAGTTGTTGTCAGTTCCACCTCTACTTCCTCAAAGGTCTCACCTTGGGTAGCGAGTGCTGTATCATCAGCGTGTATGAATGCCTTAGTTGAAGAGTACAAGGAAGGAGCCTCCACTAAGATCGTGCAAGGGTCATTATTGACAAAGAGAGGATGAGTTGTAGCACGATCGGGCGTACCCTGGGCGTTAGGAAGAACCTTAGCGGCGTATCCTTCCATCATTAAAAAAAAAAAAAAAAAAAAAAAAATTGAGGTAACTTATTTTGTGGCGCAGGGCTCCCTTTCGAAGAAGGAACGAACATCGTTGTGGCGGGATGTCTGTCAGTCTGTCAGCTGAAGATGTTTGCCAATAGAAGGATTTGGAATGGCCGATACGCCGTTGACAAAAGGCGCGTGCTAGAAGCGGCCTGCTGCGGATTAGGGCGTGTAACGGTGACAGGTGGTTTGTCCCAGCTGAATCCCCTCGCCACGCCTGCTGCCGGGACCTCCCGTCAAGTAAACCTACAGGCGGAGCCAGTCCTACAAATTTCGCACGCTATAATTAGCAAATATCCATCAGATTACCTTCCATTAGGAATGTGGAATGCACTCAACGACTGTGATGTGACTCAAAAAATGGAGCACAGCAATCAGTCGTCCTTTCCTTTCAGTCTTTATTAAAGCAAATCTAGATTTCGGCAGGTACCTATTATCAGCGCACTATTCCATAGTTTCAATACATGTCCTAGTACATACTAGTGCTCCATCATTTTGAAATTAGTAAATACAGTATTTATACATATAATCTACATTTACATCTACATGGTTACTCTGCAATTCACACTTAAGTGCGTGGCAGAGGGTTCATCGAACCATTTTAGTACTACTTCTCTACCATTCCACTCTCGAATGGCGCGTGGGAAAAAGGAACAGCGAAATCTATCCGCTCGAGCTCTGATTTCTCTTATTTTACTATGATGATCATTTCTCCCTACGTAGGTAGGTGTCAACATAATATTTTCGCAGTCGGAAGATTGAAATTTCGTAAATAGATCTAGCCGCAAAGAACACCGCCTTTGTTTCAGTGACTGTCACCCCACTTCGCGTATCGTATCAGTGACATTCTCACCCCTATTGCGCGACAACACGAAACGAGCTGCCCTTCTTTGCACTTTTTCGATGTCCTCCGTCAATCCTACTTGGTAAGGATCCCACACCGCACAGAAGAGGACGGTCAAGGGTAATGTAGGCTGTCTCTTTAGTGGGTTTGTCGCATCTTCTAAGCGTTCTGCCAGTCTTTGTTTCGCCTTCCACACAATTTTATATATGTGGTCTTTCCAATTTAAGTCGCTCGTAATTGTAATTCCTAGGTATTTAGTGGAATTGACAGCCCTTAGATCTGTGTTATTTATCGTGTACCCGAAATTTATAGGATTTCTTTTAGTACCCATGTGGATGACGTCGCACTTTTCTTTGTTTAGTGCCAGTTGCCACTTTTCGCACCAGTCCTCTCTAGATCATTTTCTAATTGGAACTAATCGTCTGATGATTTTACTATACTGTAAATTACAGCGTCATCTGCAAACGATCTAAAGGGGCTGCTCAGAGTATCACCTAGATCATTTATGTAAATCAGGAAGAGCAGAGGGCCAATAACACTACCCTGCGGAACGCCAGATATCACTTCTGTTCTACTCGATGATTTACCGTCTATCACTACGAACTGTGACCTCTCTGAGACGAAATCACCAATCCAGTCACACAACCGAGACGATATTCCGTATGCAGGCAATCTGATTAATAGTCCCTTGTGAGGAACGGTATCAAAAGCCTTCTGGAAATCTAGGAATATGGAATCGATCTGAGATCCCTTGTCGACAGCTCTCTACCCCCACATGTAGATCATAACATACTTCTTATACCATGAGTATTTAACATATTGCAAGTGAATGCAATACTATGACAGATATAATCAGACAATGTTTTTTAAACTTCAGGCGTAATTAGTTTTAAATTTAAATCAAGTACAGAAAAACACGGTTTACACGGAAAATGTTTAGTGCAAAGAAACTAGTACATTATATAACAGAAAAATAAAAACTCTTTAGCCTAGAATTCTTATATTTGACACATATCTGGTGCACTCATTTATAAATCTGTCCTTGTGATCAATTTTAGTGAGATGTAGTCTCCTGCTTTCTTTGGAACTGCAATTATCACATTTTGCTTGAAGTCTGAGGGTATTTCGCCTGTCCCATAATCCAGTTCCAAAGAAAGCAGGTGCTGTCAGGTGTGAATATTACCTAACTGGCAGTTTAATAAGTTATGGCTGCAAAATACAGAAGAATGATAAAACTGGTAGAAGTCGACCTAGGGAAAGATAAGTTTATATTGCCGAGAAGTAAAAGAATACACAAGGCAATACTGAGCCTATAACTTATCTTAGAACATAGGGTAAGGAAAGCAAACCTCCGTTTAAAGCATTTGTAGACTTAGACAAATCTTTTGAAAATGTTGACTGGAATACTCTCTTTGAAACTCCTAAGGTAGCAGGGATAAAATACAGGGAATGAAAGATTATGTAACTTGCACATCAACGAGACGGCAGATGTAAGGGGCGAGAGGCGTGAAAGGACAGCTGTAGTCGAAAAAAGAGTGAGGCGGGATTGTAGCCTATCGCCAATGTTAATCAGTCAGTACATTGAGCAAGCAGTTAAGGAAACAAAAGAAAAATTGGAGGGGGATTAAAAGTTCAGGGAGAAGAAATAAAAGCTTTGAGCTTTGCCGACGACGTTGCAATTCTGTCAGAGACAGCGAAGGACTTGAAGGAACAGCTGAACGGAATAGACAGCGCCTTGAAAGGAGGATATAAGATCAACATCAACAAAAGCAAAACAAGGATAATGAAATGTAGTCTAATGAACTCCGATGACACTGAGGGATTAGATGACGAAAGGAGACAATGAAAGTAGTGGAAAGGTTTTGTTATTTGAGCAGCAGAATAACTGACGATGACTGAAGTAGAGAGGATGTGAAACGTCGATTTGCAATGGCAAGAACAGTCTTTCTCATGAAAAGAAAGTTGTTAACACTGGATAAAGATGAAAGTGTTAGGAAGTCTTTCTTGGAAATATTTGTATGAAGTGTCGACATACAAGGAAGTGAAACATGGGCGATAAATAGTTTAGGCAAGAAGAGACTAGAAGATTTTGAAATGTCGTGCTACAGAAGAATGCTGCAGTTTAGACGAGTAGATCACGTAACTAACGAGGAGATACTGAACAGAGTTAGGGGGAAAAGAAGTTTGTGGCACAACTTGACTAGAGGGTATCGTTCAATAGGACATATTAAAATTTTAAATTGAAGCTTCATATTTTGAAAATTACTTACCTTGAAGAATTACAGATTTGTTAAGTTCCTCAAAAGATTTTACTTATGTGATCAAACTAAAAACATGCTCGTAGAAGCAAGCGTGGAATGTTTAATCATTTATTTGCAACAAAGAGATTCCTTGTTTTATATTTAAAGCTTCCTGACACATTTTATAACTACTAATTTGGAGTACCCTAGTTATCTTCACAATATGTTGCCATCTTCATCAAACAGGCAATCTTATCTTGTGGAAGACTGTTGAGAGTCTCATATTCTTGGGGTCACAGCGATCTGTTGAAGTAGGTGACTTTTTTTAGTATTAGTAATGGAAGTTTTCAATAATGAGAGGTTAATGGTATTGTTTCATCTGTCTTGGACTAATTTACTTTGCACTTGCGAGGTGAACAGATTAAGACAGCTTGTAGCATTCCGCAAGCGGTCTTCCACGTAGACGAGTTACCTCCCCAAACTGTTAGCGTGACATTCATGATTAAACTTACCTTCCCGCCAGTTTTGTATTTCAATATTTCAGGTAACTTTGTGCTCGTTGTGTTGGAGCAATCTCAGTTAACTATGCGAGGCTATGTTCACTTCGTAGGAAACTTATTCTCTGTCATTTAAATGTGGTATGTGTCGAGATCTTAGAGTAAACAAATGACTTAAACTCATTGACCTGAATCTCAGAAACAATACAGTGTCCTACAACTGATCATCAGCAGGAGACCGTCTAAAAACAATACAACCCTTGAAACTTCCTGCCATATTAAAACTGTGTGTCGGCCCAGACGCGAACTCGCGACCTTTGCCTTCTGCAGGAGTGTGTTCTACCATCTGAGTTACCCTGCACGACTCACTACCCGTCCTCACAATTTCAATTCCGCCAGTGCCTCGTCTCCTATCTACCTCAGATGGTAGGGCACTTGTTCGCGAAAAGCAAAGGCCCCGAATTCGAGCCGGCCGGTGTGGCCGCGCGGTCTAGGCGCTTCAGTCTGGAACCGCATGACCGCTCCGGTCGCAGGTTCGAATCCTGCCTCGGGCATGGATGTGTGTGATGTCCTTAGATTAGTTAGGTTTAAGTAGTTCTAAGTTCTAGGGCACTGATGAGTACAGATGTTAAGTCCCATTGTGCTCAGAGCCGTTTGAACCATTTTAAACCCCGATTTCGAGTCTCGGTCCGGCACACAGTTTTAATCTGCCACGAAGGTTCATATCAGCGCACACTCCGCTGCAGAGAGAAAATTTCATTCTGAATGCAACCCTTGCATTTCTAATTTGTTTCTTTCACAGTGACGGTGGTCCATAGCAAAGCAGGCGCTGACCCATTTTGTTTAAATATTAATAATATTAATAATATAATACAGGGTGATTCAAAAAGAATACCACAACTTTAGGAATTTAAAACGCTGCAACGACAAAAGGCAGAGCTAAGCACTATCTGTCGGCGAATTAAGGGAGCTATAAAGTTTCATTTAGTTGTACATTTGTTCGCTTGAGGCGCTGTTGACTAGGCGTCAGCGTCAGTTGATGCTAAGATGGCGACCGCTCAACAGAAAGCTTTTTGTGTTATTGAGTACGGCAGAAGTGAATCGGCGACAGTTGTTCAGCGTGCATTTCGAACGAAGTATGGTGTTAAACCTCCTGATGGGTGGTGTATTAATCGTTGGTATAAACAGTTTACAGAGAATGGGAGTTTGTGCAAAGGGAAAAGTTCTGGACGGCCGAGAACGAGTGATGAAAATGTAGCACGAATCCAGCAAGCATTTGTTCGCAGCCCAGGAAAATCGACTCGCAGAGCTAGCAGAGAGCTGCAAATTCCACAATCAACTGTATGGAGAGTCCTACGAAAAAGGTTAGTTATGAAACGTGAACGTCAACTACCCGAGGCGATGGATCGGCCGCCAGGCAGCCCGTGACAGAGCACTTCATCACTGCCCTCCAAGAAGCCCTGATCTTTCCCCCTGCGATTTTTTCTTATGGGGGTATGTTAAGGATATGGTGTTTCGGCCACCTCTCCCAGCCACCATTGATGATTTGAAACGAGAAATAACAGCAGCTATCCAAACTGTTACGCCTGATATGCTACAGAGAGTGTGGAACGAGTTGGAGTATCGGGTTGATATTGCTCGTGTGTGTGGAGGGGGCCATATTGAACATCTCTGAACTTGTTTTTGAGTGAAAAAAAACCTTTTTAAATACTCTTTGTAATGATGTATAACAGAAGGTTATATTATGTTTCTTTCATTAAATACACATTTTTAAAGTTGTGGTATTCTTTTTGAATCACCCTGTAATATTAATAATATTAAATATGAGAGTATTTCGATCTGCGATTATGGCTTACCATTTACGAGTATCAGCCTGAGAGCCACAGATGTGCTAAAGAAAGAGACTCAAAATAAAGGTAGGCTGCGATGAGAACTGTTCATTCGGTGGAAGAGGGCACGCAAAGTTGCTGGAAGTGCACTCACTGCAGCTCTGCGCCGTCATATGTTTGGGTGGCGTAGGAACAAACAGCATGGTCAAATAATTCTGGGCAATGAAGGAAGAAGTAACAGGCCATCTCTCTTTGCAGAACCTGCAATCTCAAGAGAAATACAGGGTCTGTTCGAAGACCAGCGTACCACAATCGGGATGATAGTGCAAAAAGTAAGAATCTGTTACGGATCACTTGCCAACAGGACACAGTAACACATGCTGTCGCTTTGGACTGTCAGTTTTCTACTCACTCTTCGTACTCATGGCATCGAGTCAACCACTTTGTGGACAGAACTTCCAGAATTACGAACATAAACGTTTCGCAAACAGCCAAAATGCAGGCCTCCACAACGAAGGTTTCTGGCAACTGAGTCATTGTTGGGAAAATATGTGCCACAGTGGGGAGAGAATCTGCAGAGCGAGTGACCTCCGACGTCACTCCACATTTTTACTAGCTGAGTAATAATTAAAACTTATGTTAGTAAATGAATATTTACAGTCACAATGAAGTAGCCCAATTTTTGTGTAGCCGTTTGATTATGTAAAGCACCAGTGAGAAAAAAGAATTGTTTGGACGAGTACTGCAGTCATCTGCAAATGACATGAAATAGTGCGGTCCGGGGTGGCTGAGCGGTTCTAGGCGCTACAGTCTGGAACCGCGCGACCGCTGCGGTCGCAGGCTCGAATCCTGCCTCGGGCATGGGTGTGTATGATGTCCTTAGGTTAGTTAGGTTGAAGTAGTTCTAAGTTCTAGGGGACTGATGACCTCAGAAGTTAAGTCCCATAGTCCTCAGAGCCATTTTTTGAACATGAAATAGTGTGGTGCATTCGATGAAAAGCGCAGTGTGCAAGCGCAGTAGGGACACTAAACCATGTGGCCCAGGACGTCCACAGTGGTGGACCATAAGAATGAACCACGCCGAATGAAATCCTGCAGAAATATTGAGATAATTAACAGTTTTGAAAGAATACTGAGGGCACAAGATAGGTGTAAAAATTTTTAACAAGGTGTTAAACATAGTAAAATATATGGTGCAGTAAATGGTAATATTGTATGCTTACGGCTGATGCCATAACTCCAAGCAGGAATTAGGAAATGAGTGTTTCCAAAACGAGCTACAATAAGGTAATAAATTTTTTTAACTATTTTACACGACAGGTATGCTTCGGCTTATTGCCATTATCAAGTGACCTGCGAAAATAACGTTCGTAATATTATCTATATGCAAATCGTAGATGGTTTATGTTTACAGTTGCATTGGTACTTACTTCTACAGCAGTTGGAAGTGAAAACCGTACTGCATCTGTAGTAAATTTCATGTCTTGGTAAGTATGACAGAATTTTTTTTCAGTCATACAGCACAAGGCGACAACCAAATCACGAGATACGAATTACATCTACTAAAATTCATTCTGTCCAAATTCTCGGTTCAGCTGCCCTCAACACCAATCTGGGATCACAATCGTCATTCCGGTAACGGAGTTCTAAAATATTCGAGTTGGTGGAGGTGGAATCGCCAACTTAGAATTCGTTCACCACGTTGGAAGAATCTCCTCATGAATAAGAGCTTTTGGAAGTGGAACGAGTCAGTTTATACATTAACAGGCAGAAGCAACAACTGCAAGCTACTTCTGTAAAGTATACTGACAGAAAATTACTAGTGCTAGGGAGATGTGTGCCGGCCAGTGTGGCCGCGCGGTTGTAGGCGCTTCAGTGTGGAACCGCGCGACCGCTACTGTCGCAGGTTCGAATCCTGACTCGGGCATGAATGTGTGTGATGTCCTTAGTTAGGTTTAAGTAGCTCTAAGTTCTAGGGGACTGATGACCTCAGATGTTAAGTCTCATAGTGCTCAGAGCCATTTGAACCATTTTAGGGAGATGTTTTGGTAGGTGAGTGAAATAATTCCAAAGTCTCTGAAGAAACTGCTGAAAAGTGTTCTGTTATCAACCACTCATAATACTTTCACAGCACGCCTGTGCAGAATAAATACTTCTCTTGATCTTAGCTGCAGTATTCCAGAGAATTATGTCATGGAGCACTATTGTGTGAAAACATGGAAAGCGTCCTAGTAATATCGTCTGCAGGTGAACTCAAAGAGTAATACTAGTAAAGCTGGCAGAAGCGTAATTTTGGCTAACTTGCCCACGTCCCCGTGCCACGTGTGTTAATTATGTAGTTGGATGTCTAGGAACTTCCCGTGGAATCTCACCCAGCGTGTGTGTGTTCTTTGATGTGCACTTGTGACAGCAACAAACAGTTTTTTTCGTCTGGAAATTTGTTTTATGAGGGTATTCTTAAGCAAAAAGTACGCTGACGAACCGTTTGACCACTGTGCATCGCGAGAGTGAATGCTGCCTTGTGGGGTTGAGGGCACGTACACAAGTGGAATAGAGACGAATGGGGAATCATTCTAGCGGAAATAGGGGTTGCATGTGGGGAAATCCACTGACATAGCGGCTTTAATGTGTGGGGTTCATAGTCGCACATCTTGTAGGCATCTGTTTAAAAGGTTAGGAATTCTTACAACTGCTTCATAGTACATTTAGTCAGTAATGAAATTTTTTCTCAACCAGTTTAAAATCAACAGCGACATTCATGATTACAATACCAGAAAAAAGAAAGACGTACACTATCCTATCTTTGGCACAGAAAGTGGTAAAATAAGCTGCTACAAAACTTTTTGATAAATTACCAGATGAAATAAAATGTCTGACAGATAGCAGTAATAGTTTCAAAAACAAAGTGAAATCATACCTCCTTGAAAACTCCTTCTATACCTTAGACGGATTCTTGAATATGAGTAAATAAATCTGGAGATATAATTTATGCATTTTGTGCCATTTAAGGGAATGGGATAGATAATAGAAATATTTAGGTATAACACTATAATGTAAAAAAAAAAAAACCTTGTTTCCTGTGCGCATTTCTTGTGCATTTGACACGTTCCACATCATAACGGTTTTCCGTGCTGTTGATCAATGGAACACGTAACTAACTAACTAAGTAACTAACTTGACAAGGGGCATATTGTTATGGCCCGACGCCCAGAAACGATGATCTCAGAAGCGGCGAAGTCGGTCTGTTGTTTCCTGTGCTGATGTTGTAAGCACATACAGAAAATGGTAGCAGGACGGCGAAACCACGAGATGGCCACAAAAGGTGTCGCACGATCACGCCTCGTCGCTCAGTGTGGAGTTACGATACTCACCAGCTCTGGAAAGCAGGACAGGCAGATCTGGCACCCTTACATTGCTGATACAGGCACAAGTGTTTCGGAGCACACTGTTCAGAGCATATTTTTGAACGTGGGAATCCGCAACAGACGATGATCGTATGTTCTCACGTTGCCCCAGCGACAACGTCAGTTAAGATTGTGGTGGGCACGGGATCAATGGGAACGAGTCGCTTAGTCGGATTGATCACGTTTCTTGCTACTCTAGGTCGACGGTCCCGTCCGGATACGCAATCATCCAGCGAATGGCTGCTGGAGACACGAACCGCGCCACGGACGCAGGCCTGTGGGGGCAGCTGGATCTCCATAGTGTTCCAGAAGTGGTCGCAGCCGCAACACTTATTTATATTAGTGGATCATCTCGATTGTTTCCATAGGAACAGAGCAAGAAACGAGGCAAAAACGGCATGGTGTGGGGAAGTGAGAAGAAGTAATGATAAATCACATTAAAATAAAAGTAATTGATCGCATGGCAGGTACTATAAACAAAATCCTTGTGAACACGATAGAAACTGATACAGATCAGGTGACAGAAGGTCAAGAGGTTTGGCGCCAAGTAATCAACAAAATAACTCTAATATAGAAACGAAATAACGAAATAATAGTCCAGCGCCGGGAACGTCAGTTAGAATCACTGACATAATCAATACATTTCTAAGATACTTAGGTGAAGATATGTTAAGGGATGACTTTTTAGAAGAGAGTTTCAGAAATGTAAAATGTCTACACTTAAGGAGAGAGGCTTAATTGGGAGGAACGTAGGCGACTTTATGCTCAATACTGTACCTAAATTAGTATTGCAAATGGAAATGAAGTCCCATACCTACAAGATACTGTTATTACTCAGCTTAGCGGCGAGTCCGTAGAGGGTGGTATATGTGACGTACAGTATGACTGGTCAGCATTTCCACCCGGAATTTGCGAATGTACGTCGGACCTTCCTTGATCCGCCTTGGTGGGTCGTGTCGCCTGATTTCCTCCTACCTGTGCGCGGTGCAGCCCTCGTAAATGTCGTCCAGTGCAGATTCTTCATTGGCGCATTGGATGTCTGTGTCGGTGGAAGCTAATTATCTGACGTTGCTGTCGGTCAACTTTGGGGTATCTATTTACTCGAAATTAACATTCAGAATGCCGAAATATCACATTTATTCCTATTAGATCAACAATGAAACACTCATGTCACAAAATACTCGTAACCGAGAGCATGGCTACCATCGAACAAGACAGGAAGAGCTCTTAACGCCGACTGCCGACTTTGGAGCGCAGTCCGTATCTCTTACTAGTTTCGTCATAGTTCGTGGATTTCCGATCAAGTTCGTACTTACTAAGATATGCATTTGTTAATGAACGGGAGTGAACTTTAACGAGGCAAAATTATGATATGTAAATAGTTTTCAACATCCAGAGGCTCCTCCTAGTATTCATATTGTCATAAATGACTGCAATTATTAAATATAAATAAACAAAATCGGTGACTTTGGCGCCAAGGTGGCGGTACTTTCCGTCATGTATATTTCCCAGGCTGACGCTTGTTGCTAAGGTCCAACGCCGAGCCCCACCCCACTACGCGCGACGTACGGTCGCTTCGTCACCTAGCCAGCCAGCGTGGGAAATGCTCTCCGACTCATGGCCGGCTACGGACTACAGCACTTTCTAACTATCGTGAATACATCAATGAGAGACAATAATTTATTAAAACTGGTAAATATGTCTTCCTCACGTAAGAGGCACCTTACATGCTTGTTGACAGAGCGTAGGAGAACGTTGCGGGAGACCCGAACCGCCGTACTAGGCAAGGTCCTAATGGAGGTGGTTCACCGCTGCCTTCCTCCGACCGTCACGGGGATGAATTATGATGATGAAGACGACACAACAACACCCAGTCATCTCGGGGCAGGTGAAAATCCCTGATCCCACCAGGAATCGAACCCGAGACCCCGGATCGGGAAGCGAGAACGCTACTTCAAAACCACAAGCTGCGGACAAATTAGCATTACTGTAAAATATTATTGGGGAAGGAATAAAGAAGCTTGGAGGAGGCCGGCTTATACAGTAAATGGGGTACAGATACCCAACGGTAGCGGAGCCCAACGGTTAAAAGGGTGAATCTGAAGTGTTGGTGAAATTTTAAATCAATGTACGAGAATTACAACAATCTTTGTTACTTTCCTCGCCTGAATGAAAAATTAATGTTGGGCTCGATATGATGATGGGAAATAGCGCACCAGCTGATTTAAAACGCGAGGTAATGACAGTTATGAATGAAAATGGAAGTTTGCGGACCCCATTGCAAAGGAGAAATAAATGCAAGTATTCATTAGCTTGTAAGGAAAACTGAAAAGAGATAGATCATGATGCAAGCGAAGACCAGACGAAAACTACGCAGGTAGACAATTAGAAAACCATAATAAAAGAGTTGGAAGAGGGAGTGAAAGAGAAATGAAGAGAAAGTACCGTTTTAGTCAATGAGAACAAGTGCAGATGGAGAAAATTTTATTGGAACATAGATAAGTGCAGAACGACGCGCCTCTCTTTAATAAAGGTGTAGCCTACAATGAAATAGTTAAAGGAAAAACTGAAGGGGAACCACTATCAACATTGATAAAATTTGCAACATCGGAACGAAATATAGATGACAAGTTATCAGCAAAAAATGAGCAAAAGTTAAAACAGAATACACTTAAATGTGAGGGAAAAAATAACTAGAGGGACTTGTTTCCTTAAATGCAAGGAGGAAGATAATGTATGGCTGAAGAGTCACCGAAAAAGTGCTAAGATATGGGAAATTAAGAAGTTTTATCCGTTTACTGAGAACCGTACATTGTAAGAAACATCTCACATCCCATGGAAGTAAATCCAGTACACACAGTTAGGAGGAAGGATGTATGGAAAAGCAATGTGCATGATGGGCAACCACACAGACCGCCTCACACAAGGATTAAAAGAAATATCAGCAAAACAAGGGACAAAGTAAGCGTATGTAATAATAATAATAATAATAATGATAATAATAATTCAAGGTATTGTGATCAGTGGACAAGGTGCCCAGACGCGTGGTATTGAAAGGATTCTGTAGCAGAGGATAGGCGTCCCATCAAATACGAGGGTTGCCCAAAAAGTAATGCACCGCATTTTTTTTCTTCAACAATTCTTTATTGAACATAATGAGAATTACTCACACGAAAAAAATGGTTCAAATGGTCTGCACTATGGGACTTAACAGCTGAGGTCATCAGTCCCCTAGAACTTAGAACTACTTAAACTTAACTAACCTAAGGACATCACACTCATCCATGTCTGAGGCAGGATTCGAACCTGCGACCGCAGCGGTTGCGCGGCTCCAGACTGTATCGCCTAGAACCGCTCGGCCACCTCGGCCAGCGACTCACACGAACGAATGGTGTGTTATCTACGCACTCTATTTTTCTACGTAATGTCCATCCCGTTCTATGGCCTTGCTCCAGCACGAAACAAGGGCGTGTATACTGTTCAAAATGGTTCAAATGGCTCTGAGCACTATGGGGCTTAACATCTGAGGTCATCAGTCTCCTAGTACTTAGAACTATTTAAACTCAACTAACCTAGGGACACCACACACATCCATGCCCGAGGTAGGATTCAAACCTGCGACCGTAGCAGTCGCGCAGTTCCAGATTGAAGCGCCTAGAACCGCTCGGTCATACCGGCCGGCGCGTATGCTGTGTCGGTAGCAATCCTTGTCCGTGGCCCAAACAAGTTGAAGTCCGAGGGGGCTAGCTCAGGGCTGTCAGGTGTGACAGCTGTGGATGGTCTCCCCGACGGGTGCAAATCGTGGAGCTCCGCCGAACCGCCTTCTAATGACCTCAACCTCCGTTCCGGGAGACTAACTGCACTAACCACAGTTTCTTCCTCCGAAGTGCGAAATTCAATGATAGCACGCTACTTGTAACGTACATCACCTACAGAAGCCAGTCAGCAGCTCATGGTCGCGTTCTCGATTCCCGCGCCCGGGTTCCCGGGTTCGATTCCCGGCGGGGTCAGGGATTTTCTCTGCCTCGTGATGACTGGGTGTTGTGTGCTGTCCTTAGGTTAGTTAGGTTTAAGTAGTTCTAAGTTCTATGGGACTGATGACCATAGATGGTAAGTCCCATAGTGCTCAGAGCCATTTGAACCATTTTTTTACAGAAGCCATTCTGAAACTGTCTTGCAGCTACGCTATTTGTCGGACATGACGGAAATTGGCACGCTCATTCAGCAGACACCAAACAATACATACGTAACATTTCTCATTCGTAGCATTGTTTTCGGCTGAGAAAAAAACGTGGTGCATTAATTTCTGGGCAGCCCTCGTATAAAAACTAAACTGTGAAGGTGGACTCAAGTTTATTCAAACAAACTAAGCTGGATGTACTCGCCGATTTCATTGACATATGGTAACAAAAACACGTGCATACAGATTTGTTTGTATGAGAGGAATGCAAACAAATATAAACCTGAAAAGTGACTTGTATACCCGAAGTAGGATTGTTGAACCAAATCCAATTGATTCTCTGATGTGAGCGAAAGTCTGGAGAAGGCAGTTTGACTTCGTTTGTTATCAACTTGGTGTTTAATTAACAAAATTCTTTGAGGAAATGGAAGCACCAAGGATAAATAATAAATAGGGAGTGAGGTTGACCGGTAACAAAGTTAATCATGAAGAATATACGGATTGTCAAACTGCGGAAAACAGATGTAAATTTAGTGACTATGGTTGTAAATAAATATGCTGATTGTCAGGGTAGCTCAGAATGCCAAAATAGAAAGCGTACACCAGTGAAGAGGGGTCAATAAGAACTGTTTAAGAAAAGAAGAATAGTGAGTAAACAATTCTGTGCTTTGTCAGCGGCAAAAAGAAATGCATGTGAGGGGATATCGGGATTACGTCACTCAGGAAGAGTGTTGGGATTAAGAGAAGGAGAAGGTACTATTAATTGTTGCTTTAAGACGTACGATTTGATGGAGAGATGGTGAGCCTGGTTGGCGGAACAGACGATTGTAAGAAGAGCTAACGCATGTGTAAAGTACAGAGGGGTTCAGGTATTTTAACGCGCATTGTTTAATGAAGATAACCCAGTATGCGTACTACTGTTGAAGCCGAAGCACGAGATTTAAGGGAACGTAAGTGGTAGTAAGCGTGATCCTATTCATTTTTTGAATGGTCACGGAAACTGATTTACGCAATTAGAACTGATGTGTAATTTTATAGAGAACACTCTTACTGGATGGCTATGCCAGTGAATTGAGGTCACGAAGAAGAACGGTACAGAATTTTACATAAGACTGGAGTTATTAGGTTGCTGTTTAGCTCTCAGAATATCTGATTCGGTTTCGTACCAACTAATGATTGATAACTTGCCTTTCGTGGAAGCTTTGATGCAGCTGGTAGATGAAGTGTAGTGAGAATTGGATAAGATACCGTAATTAAAGTTTCATATATTTTTAAGTTCCGATTTAGCTTTACATCCCCGAGAGAAAGCTCTGTAAAGCAGAATATTACCAAACAGAATGAAGAGAAATGGTAGTTTTGTACGAGTAGTATTTGCATTAGCGAGAGTAATGACAAAATGGATATAGTAAAAAGGATGTACAAGAAATACAATGATGTAAGAGAGCAAAGAATGACTTTGCGGCTGTAAACATTGTATACGAAGAATGTCAGTAACATGCTTTAAGCAAATATTCATCATTTTGATTTTGTTGGCCGTGTTTGCAGTTAAAAATTGTTGGATGTGAGGTCCGCCAGTTATGCAAAACACCGTTTTTTCTCAGTACCCAAACATGTTTCGGCACCACTGTGCCATCATCAGTGGGTTTTCGTTTTTATTTGTTCTGCAATGTGAACATTTTTGTTAAATGATTATAAAATTATGTGCAGCTTTAGTTCAAACAACAGATCTTTTCTTTTGTAAATACCTTTACGTTTGGTGTGCATGAATTTGGTGGATTCCATTCTTCGCCTCATGTTTTACTACGTTATTTGTGGAAAATACTTGTTATAGTTACGTGTGCATCACAACACCTCAGCATGATGCGAAGAATGGAAGTGCTTGCCACACGAAAACGTTGCTAAAAACGAATATAGGTGCGAAAACATCGCGACAAACTAATTTACATTCTAGAAGATAGGTTAACTCCCAGCAAAAAACTTTCTCTTCAACATCGTTTGGTTGCAGATGACAAGCTACCTGTAGTAATTAACACACAAGGGATCCAGAAAATTCATGCACACCAAATGTAAAGGTATTTACAAAAGAAACGATCTGTTGTTTGAACTAAATATGCACTTAATTTTATGATCATTTAACAAAAATGTTTACATTGCAGAATAAATAAAAACGAAAACCCACTGACGATGGCACAGTGGTGCCGAAACATGTTTGGGTACTGAGAAAAAACGGTGTTTTGCATAACTGGCGGACCTCACATCCAACAATTTTTAAGCAAATAGTTAAGATAAGTGCAACTTTATGTCTTGAAAATCATTATTATGTCGATGTCGTACTGTTAGCAAAGGCACCACAGCCATAGTCCGTTAGCTTCAAATTTCGCCACACTGTCCTAACGGAAACACTCGTCGTACGTCACGCAGTGATTTCTGGGGTCATTTCACGGAATGTTGGTTGTCTGTTAGCACTGAAAACTCTTCGCAAACGCCGCTTCGTTCTCCGTGGTGACAGGTAATGCCCGAAATTTGGTATTCTCGGCGCACTCTTGATACCGTGAGTCTTGGAATACTGTGTTCCCAACGATTTCCGAAATGGAATACCCCATGTCCAATGTCCCATTTCGGGAACCTCTTCACATGAGTCACGTGGGCACGAATGACAGCCTATTCACTGCCCTTTTATCCCTCGAGTACGCGATACGACCGCCATGTGTATATGGGTATTTGGCTATCCCATGACTTTTATCACCTTGGTTTAATAATGTTGTTGCCTCTCTGTGTTTGGCCGGCCGGAGTGGCCGTGCGGTTCTAGGCGCTACAGTCTGGAACCGAGCGACCGCTATGGTCGCAGGTTCGAATCCTGCCTCGGACATGGATGTGTGTGATGTCCTTAGGTTAGTTAGGTTTAATTAGTTCTAAGTTCTAGGCGACTGATGACCTCAGAAGTTAAGTCGCATAGTGCTCAGAGCAATTTGAACCTCTCTGTGTTTAAAGAAGTAACTCCTTGCTGCGAACCAGTTTAAGCCAGCTCACATCTCTTACTGACTGTGATTGTAGTCAGTATAATTTTGACATTAATAAACATCACAGGTGTTGTAGAGCTTTATATTGTCTTTGGTAAATAACGCAGGCCAGCGATGGAAAAACTTTTTTTGCTGAAAATGCCTTATTCTCTCTTTTTCTTTTTGAGGGTGGGAAATCTAAATATGATACTTAAGAAACTGTATCACCCACTGTTTCTTCACATTTTAAGTTAAATTCATTAAATTAAGCCACTTTTTAAAGAATTTACCAGCTGTTGTGTAGTTAAAATAATTTAAAAAGGAGGTGTAATGAATGTAGATGACGTCGGTAGCACTGCTGAAAAACATTTGCTGGTACAAAAAGGTCGATTCTATTTTTGTGTTAACATATGGTGTTTTGTTTACTGTCGACCTAACCTCACTTTCCCGTTTCCTGTACATGTGCTCAATACAACGTCTAATCGTGGTTGTAAAAACTCTGCTGACAGTTGTTGTTATATTTGCGGTGAGTTTGTGATTAAAAAACACCAAAGAAACATTACAGACTTTCTGAAAAAGGTTTCTCTATCATACTTTGGATCTAAACTTGGTGATCAAGACAAATCTTGGGCGCCGCATAAGGTATGTTATGTGTGTATTGACGATCTGAGTAAATGGTCCAAAAAGGAGAAAAAAAGCCTTTAGATTTTCTGTTCCTATGATATGGAGGGAGCCAAGAAATCATTCCGATGATTGCTACTTTAGCAGTGTTGATATTACTGGTTATAATTTGAAAAACAAGAAAGTAATAAGCTACCCAAACCTTCTGTCCGCCATCCAACCAGTAGGGCATTGGTGTAGATTTGCCGTTTCCTCAACCACCAGATGATTTAAATTCTATTCCAACAGAAGCATTTTGTGATGTACGATCTGATTTAGATGAACAAGGTGATGATGAATTCCACTGTGATTCAGAAAGTCTAGAGCCCAAATTCTTTACTCACACCGGGCTTAACGATTTGGTTAGGGATCTGGGCTTAACGAAACAAAAAGCTCAATTGCTTGGCTCTAGGTTAAAAGAAAAAAACTTATTGGCAGTTGGAACCAGCATACACACATACAGAAAGAGAGAGCAGCAATTTTCCGAGTTTTTTCAACAAGAAGGTGATTTAGTGTACTGCTCAGACATTCCCGGTCTGATGAATGACTTTTGCATTGAATACAAAAAGGAAGCCTGGAGGCTGTTTATTGATTCATCCAAAAATAGTTTAAAGGCTGTTTTACTACACAATGGTAACATGTATGCATCTATAACTGTTGGACATTTTGTACATATGAAAGAAAGCTATGAAAACCTAGAAATAGTGCTAAATAAAATAGGCTATTCTGCTCATGGTTGGATGATACGTGGCGGTCTAAAAGTAACATGCACGCTCCTTGGTCAGCAAAGTGTCTTTACCAAATTTCCACGTTTCTTATGTGAATGGGGAATTGGGCTAGGGATCAACACTGATGCAGAAAGAACTGGCCTGTGAGGGAGTATTTAAAACCTGGTGAGAAGAACATCTACTCAAAAACTTTGTAGATCCAAAAAACGTACTCCTGCCACCTCTACAAGTAAAGTTACGCCTAATGAAACAGTTTGTAAAGCCTTTGCCTGAGGATGGACCATGTTTTAAGTATCTTTGCCAAAAGTTTCCACACCTTTCAGAAGCTAAACTAAAAGAAGACGTCTTTGTCGGACCTGACATTACAAAATTGATGTTAACTTTGAATCCACAATGACCTTAAATGAGAAAGAAGCATGGGTATCATTCAAACAAGTCGTTACAAAGTTCTTAGGACATGAAAAAGACCCAGAATATGTTTCTATTATAGCTACAATGTTAAAGAAGTTTAAAACTTTAGGATGTTTAATGAGCCTGAAAGTTCACTTTTGAACAGTCACCTTGATTACTTCCAGGACAGTGTGGGAGATGTTAGTGAGGAGCAAGGAGAGCGTTTTCACCAGGACATTAAAGTGACGGAAAAACGCTACCAAGGCCTTTGGAACACCAACATGATGGGGGACTACGGTTGGTCGCTTCACCGAGAAGTTCAGCAAGCGACTCATCGTAGAAATAGCTACACAAGAAGCTCCAAAGAAAAAAGAGAAAGAGAATGCAAACCAATTGCAACTGACAAGTGAAACCTCTGTTAACACATATCATTATTTTAAGTAGCTTACTGTAAACACAAACGATGCTTATGTTCTAACAAAGCGTTTCATTAATTTTCCCATTTACCGTATAGTATAGGATTCTTATACCATCATCATCATCATTTAAGACTGATTATGCCTTTCAGCGTTCAGTCTGGAGCATAGTCCCCCTTATAAAATTCCTCCATGATCCCCTATTCAGTGCTAACATTGATGCTTCTTCTGATGTTAAGCCTATTACTTCAAAATCATTCTTAACCGAATCCACGTACCTTCTCCTTGGTCTACCCCGACTCCTCCTACCCTCTACTGCTGAACCCATGAGTCTCTTGGGTAACCTTGCTTCTCCCATGCGTGTAACATGACCCCACCATCCAAGCCGGTTCGCCCTGACTACTACATCTATAGAGTTTATTCCCAATTTTTCTTTGATTTCCTCATTGTGGACAACCTCCTGCCATTGTTCCCATCTACTAGTACCTGCAATCATCCTAGTTACTTTCATGTCCGTGACTTCAACCTTATAGATAAGGTAACCTGAATCCACCCAGCTTTTGCTCCCATACAACAAAGTTGATCGAAAGATTTAACGGTGCACAGATAACTTAGTCTTGGTACTGACTTCCTTCTTGCAGAAGAGAGTAGATCGTAGCTGAGCGCTCACTGCATAAGCTTTGCTACACCTTGCTTCCAGTTCTTTCACTATGTTGCCATCCTGTGAAAATACGCATCCTAAGTACTTGAAACCGTCCACCTGTTCTAACTTTGTTCCTCCTATTTGGCACTCAATCCGTTTATATCTCTTTCCCACTGACATTACTTTCGTTTTGGAGATGCTAATCTTCATACCATAGTCCTTACATTTCTGATATAGCTCTGAAATAGTACTTTGCAAACTTTCAATCGAATCTGCCATCACAACTAAGTCATCCGCATATGCGAGACTGCTTATTTTGTGTTCACATGTCTTAATCTCACCCAGCCAGTCTATTGGTTTCAACATATGATCCATAAATAATATGAACAACAGTGGAGACAGGCTGCAGCCTTGTCTTACCCCTGAAACTACTCTGAACCAGGAACTCAATTTACTGTCAACTCTAACTGCTGCCTGATTATCTATGTAAAGACCTTTAATTGCTTGCAAAAGTTTGCCTCCTGTTCCATAAACTCGTAGAACAGACAATAACTTCCCCCTAGGAACCCGGTCATATGCCTTTTTTAGATCTATAAAGCATAGATACAATTCCCTTTTCCACTCGTAACACTTCTCCATTATTTGCCTTAAGCTAAAGATCTGGTCCTGACAACCTCTAAGAGGCCTAAACCCACACTGATTTTCATCCAATTTGTCCTCAACCAATACTCGCACTTTCCTTTCGACAATACCACAGAAGATTTTACCCACAACGCTGATTAAAGAGATACCTCTGTAGTTATTGCAATCTTTTCTGATCCAAGTTTAAGGATTGGTGTGATTACTGCTTTCGTCCAGTCTGATGGAACCTGTCCCGACTCCCACGCCCTTTCAGTTATCCTGTGTAGCCTTTTAAGACCTGACATTCCACTGTATTTGATGAGTTCCAACTTAATTTCATCCACCCCAGTCGCTTTATTGCACTGCAGTTCTTATACTATATAATAAAAAAGCATATTGTTCGAAAACTATGGGTAATACAAAAAACTAAGGCTAGATTTGGGTTCAGTTCGTAATAATCTTTAAAGATCAGCTATAAAAGTAAAAAAAATTTTTAAAAAAATTTTGTTGGCCATTCTAATTTAATAAGTGATGAATAGGTGGGGCCAAGAATTGAACCACGTGGAACACCATTTATAATGTTTTCGTGATGTTAGCCACTAACGTCACTCGAGAGGCCTATTTCGTATGACGCCGTCCACTGGAGAGGGATGCCAGTGAGACGGTATCCGATCGGACACATGAACCACGTTTGAGGGAAGATAAAGGGTGGACGTTTAGTACGCTCGGGTGAGTGCGTACGGCGAACAAGTGATTTGACGCCCACCGCCGGGCGGATGTCGGCAGCGCGGCCTGCGGCCAGGGGGCCGTTGGCCGTGGCAGGTGCAGCGCGCGCCGCGCCGCCAGATGACTTCTGGCGCCACATCCGCCACCTGTCTGCTCCACAACAGCCCAACCGTCGCCAACCGCAGACACCAGCCACCAGCCACCAGCCACCATGCCCGGGTCGCCGCGCAACCACTTACCTGTCCCGGGCTGAGCGCAGAAATCCCCGTATCCAAGAGATGCAAATTATCTCTCTTTCCCACCTCTTCCGCTCCCCCCCCCCCCCCCACCAAAAAAAGAAAATGCCTTACTATTAGGTCTAATTTCTCCGATTTTCTCGTTGTGGTCATTTTTGGGAGGACGTAATATGTTGGTTTCAGATCAGTGCGCCTTTATGGGAACGACTGCAGCCGTGACCGAGCTCATCACCCCTAGCTACACACTTCTACATCTACATCAGCACCCATACTCCGCAAGCCACCCGACGGTGTGTGGCGGAGGGTACTTCGAGTACCTCTATCGGTTCAAATAGCTTTTGTTCAAATGGCTCTGAGCACTATGGGACTTAAACTTCTGAGGTCATCAGTCCCCTAGAACTTAGAACTACTTAAACCTAACTAACCTAAGGACATCACACACATCCATGCCCGAAGCAGGATTCGAACCTGCGACCGTAGCGGTCGCGCGGTTCCGCACTGAAGCGCTTAGAACCGCTCGGCCACCCTCTATCGGTTCTCCCTTCTATTCCAGTCTCGTATTACAAAATTGTTAAGGCTTTCGTGGCCACTTGTTGACAAACTGACTATTGGCTTCTGTCTCGGGTTCTTCGGCATTAGATGAACGTCGGCCGAAGAACCCGAGACAGAAGCCAATAGGCAGTTTGTCGAAAGAAAGATTGTCGGTATGCCTCTGTGTGGGCTCTAATCTCTCCGATTTTATCGTCATGGTCTCTTCGCGAGATATACGTAGGAGGAAGCAATATACTGCTTGACTCCTCGGTGAAGGTGTGTTCTCGAAACTTCAACAAAACCCGTACCGAGCTACTGAGCGTCTCTCTTGCAGAGTCTTTCGCGGTTACTAAATGATCTTGTAACGAAGCGCGCTGCCCTCCGTTGGATTTTCTCTATCTCCTCTATCAACCCTATCTGGTGCGGATCCCACACTGCTGAGCAGTATTCAAGCAGTGAGCGAACATGTGTACTGTAACCTACTTCCTTTGTTTTCGGATTGCATTTCCTTAGGATTCGTCCAACGAATGTCAGTCTGGCATCTGCTTTACCGACGATTAATTTTATATGGTTATTCCATTTTAAATCACTCCTAATGCGTACTCCCAGATAATTTATGGAATTAACTGCTTCCAGTTGCTGACCTGCTATATTTTAGATAAATGATACAGGAACTTTCTTTCTATGTATTCGCAGCACATTACACTTGTCTACATTGAGATTCAACTGCCATTCTCTCCACCATGCGTCAATTCGTTGCAGATCCTCCTGCATTTCAGTACAATTTTCCATTGTTACAACTTCTCGATATACTACAGCATCATCCGCAAAAAGCCTCAGTGAACTTCCGATGTTATCCACAAGGTCATTTATGTATATTGTGAACAGCAACGGTCCTACAACACTCCCCTGCGGCACACCTGAAATCACTCTTACTTCGGAAGACTTCTATCCACTGAGAATGACATCCTGTGTTATGTTATCTAGGTACTCTTCAATCCAATCACACAATTGGTCTGATAGTCCATATGCTCTTACTTTGTTCGGACGACTGTCGGTGAAATTCAAACCAATTTATTTTCTTCGGTGCAGTTGGCCGATGTTCTCACACAAGGAATATGGACTGTCAGAAATTGGTAAGTTGAGACCAAAAAAAGGAACTCGTGACATCCTGAGGATGAGAAATATCATAATCGTGATATACGTTGCTGGGAATCTATTGACTGAAATCGCAGGTTTAGTGGAAACCACAAGTAGGCAAAATCTTTGTCTGAAACTTTAGACTATATTATAACCTCAAAAAATAATTAGTTTAAGTTACAAGGGTGGCGTATTTATACTTGAAGTTACTGTACTTGGTCTTTTGTCGGTTATGGTAGGTTGGCATTAGCTGTCTACGAATTATAATTACTGCTTGTGCCGGTAGGGTGGTGATTCTATTATAAGAGGTGGTTTACAATTGTGTTGTATGCTTCCTCTTTTCAGTGCCTTAGGTGTTCAAAGTATCTTAAACAAAAATCTAGGTTTGACTTTCGAACGTATGCTGTATGACAGATAGTGAAGATTAACGGCCGTATGTCTGTTTTGCTGAATTTATTTAATTTGTGCAGAATATAATCTTGCTGTTCAGTGACACTATGAATCATCTCGAGTGTGTAATAGAACGTTCCGTCTTTATATTTATTTGAAGTTGAGCAGTGTGTTTGTAAACTTCCTTCTCAGTGTCACCAGCACGAATCATCTCAAGTATGTAATAGAGCGTTTCTCTATCATATATTCTTAGGACATGTCTGCATTACCCCTATTTGATTTTGTATTTATAACCCTGTATTCACCTGACCAGAAGTCTTGTTCCTCCTGCCACCGAACTTCATTAATTCCCACTATATCTAACTTTAACCTATCCATTTCCCTTTTTAAATTTTCTAACCTACCTACCCGATTAAGGACCTGACATTCCACGCTCCAATCCGTAGAACACCAGTTTTCTTTTTCCTGATGCCGACGTTTCCTGAGTATTCCCGGTGAGCCGAATGGGGGACTATTTTACCTCCAGAATATTTTACCCAAAAGGATGCCATCATCATTTAACCATACAGTAAAGCTGCATGCCCTCGGGAAAAATTACGGCTGCAGTTTCCCCTTGCTTTCAGACGTTCGCAGTATCAGCACAGCAAGGCCGTTTTGGTTAATGCTACAAGGGCAGATCAGTCAATCATGCAGACTGTTGCCCCTGCAACTACTGAAAAGGCTGCTGCCCCTCTTCAGGAACCACACGTTTGTCTGGCCTCTCAACAGATACCCCTCCGTTGTGGTTGCACCTACGTATCTGTAAGACACGCAAGCCTCCCCACCAGATGCAAGGCCAAGGTTCATGGTTCATGTCTATCTTAAGGTGCCTGAAGTACTTTCCAGGCAATTTTTCATTTGCCCATCTTGCATCTGCAAGGAAATCCCGAATCTAGTCACAAATCTGGTCCCGCGATTGATAAGCTAGTATTTAGTTCACTAGACGTCAGTGCAGAGCTGTATACAGGGTGTTAAAAAAAGGTACGGCCAAACTTTCAGGGCCGACCGGTGTGGCCGAGCGGTTAAAGGCGCTTCAGTCTGGAACCGCGTGACCGCTACGGTCGCAGGTTCGAATCCTGCCTCGGGCATTGATGTGTGTGATATCCTCAGGTTAGTTAGGTTTAAGTAGTCCTAAGTTCTAGGGGACTGCTGACTACAGATGTTATGTCCCATAGTGCTCAGAGCCATTTGAACCAAACTTTCAGGAAACATTCCTCACACACAAAGAAAGAAAATATGTTATGTGGATATGTGTCCGGAAACGCTTACTTTCCATGTTAGAGCTCATTTTATTATTCCTCTTCAAATCACATTAATCATGGACTGGAAACACACAGCAACAGAACGTACCAGCGTGGCTTAAACACTTTGTTACAGGAAATGTTCAAAATGTCCTCCGTTAGCGGGGATACATGCATCCATCCTCCGTCGCATGGAATCCCTGATGCGCTGATGCAGCCCTGGAGAATGGCGTATTGTATCACAGCCGTCCACAATACGAGCAAGAAGAGTCTCTACATTTGTTACCGGGGTTGCGTAGAGAAGAGCTTTCAAATGCCCCCATAAATGTAAGTCAAGAGGGTTGAGGTCAGGAGAGCGTGGAGGCCATGGAATTGGTCCGCCTCTACCAATCCATCGGTCACCGAAACCGTTGTTGAGAAGCGTACGAACACTTCGACTGAAATGTGCAGGAGCTCCATCGTGCATGACCCACATGTTGTGTCGTACTTGTAAAGGCACATGTTCTAGCAGCACAGATAGAGTATCCCGTATGAAATCATGATAACGTGCTCCATTGAGGGTAGGCGGAAGAATATGGATCCCAATCAAGACATCACCAACAATGCCTACCCAAACGTTCTCGGAAAATCTGTGTTGATGACGTGATTGCACAATTGCGTGCGGATTCTCGTCAGCCCACACATGTTGATTGTGAAAATTCTCAATTTGATCACGTTGGAATGAAGCTTTATCCGAAAGAGAACATTTGCACTGAAATGAGGATTGACACATTGTTGGATGAACCATTCGCAGAAGTGTCCCCGTGGAGGCCAATCAGCTGCTGCTGGTGGCTGCACACGCTGTAAATGGTTCGGAAACAACTGGTTCTCCCGTAGCACTCTCCGTACAGTGACGTGGTCAACGTTACCTTGTACAGCAGCAACTTCTCTGACGCAGACATTAGGATTATCGTCAACTGCACGAAGAATTGCCTAGTCCATTGCAGGTGTCGTCGTCGTTCTAGGTCTTCCCCAGTCGCGAGTCATAGGCTGGAATGTGCCGTGCACCCTAAGACGCCGATCAATTGCTTCGAACGTCTTGCTGTCGGGACACCTTTGTTCTGGAAATCTGTCTCGATACCAACGTACCGCGCCAAGGCTATTCCCCCGTGCTAATCCCTACATCAAATGGGCATCTGCCAAGTCCGCATTTGTAAACATTGCACTGACTGCAAAACCACGTTCGTGATGAACACTAACCTGTTGATGCTACATACTGATGTGCTTGATGCTAGTAGTGTAGAGCAATGTGTGGCATGTCAACACAAGCACCGAAGTCAACATTACCTTCCTTCAATTGGGCCAATTGGCGATGACTCGAGGAAGTACAGTACGTACTGACGAAACAAAAATGAGCTCTAACATGGAAATTAAGCGTTTCCGGACACATGTCCACATAACATCTTTTCTTTATTTGTGTGTGAGGAATGTTTCCTGGAAGTTTGGCCGTACCTTTTTGTAACACCCTGTAGAATGCCTTCCTGAAGTCGAGGAACACGGCATCAACCTGGGCGACAATGTCTTCGGTACTCTGGACCTCATGGCACGAAAATGGAACACACACCAGTAACGGCTGCTGTGTAGACCGCAAGAGCACGTTAACACCCGAACATCTGGTATCTTGCGGACTATTTTGGTTATATTTCTTTGAATATTGTTAAGCGTAATGCAGATGCGGTAATCTGAATCACACTGCACTACATCTACCGCGCTATGCTGCATTGTTGCTGTAGACACTGTGAACCTTGGCGTCAGGGTAGTGATAACACCTGTAGTTGTGCACAGTTTAAGGAGTTTTTGCGCATCCGCGACTGTTGTGACGAGTTGCCTTATGGGTCAATACATATGGATTTGATAAACAACGTGCGCGGTTCAGGGCGTGCTCAACTAGCCCTTACTACTCAACTACAAGTTGACGACAGTGCCATCAGGTGGTAGCACACTGCAGCAGTCTTTTAGCCCCATGAGCTTGGCATAAATACCGACAGACGGTGGCACGTTTCTCTGATATATCAATTCACTCACTATATAGTAAAATTAGATCGGACATCAGTATATGTTATACTGGTAGAAAAGCCTGATTTGGGGATTCTGAATGAAATACAGTATACTGAGTTTTGGATTTTATTATACGGTAATCCATTTGAGGCACTGAGAGCAATAAAGCACATCATCGTCGATTGTGAGACTGTAGTATTTATTCAAGCTTCTGACATCTGTTGGACTTATGGTGCGTCAGATTTATCTGTACTATAGGCCCACATTGCACGTATATATGAACATTCACGAAAAGCTGTCTCAGTGGCTTCTCTGATATTCACTTAAATGTAGGGTCAAAGACGCTGTGCTTTTGGCTCTTATGGCTCTCAGCGCCTCATTTGTACTCTAGTCAAGTGACCTTGTTTGTGGATAGTAGTACTTGAATTTAATCATTTACGCAAACGGCAGTTTGATTTTCGAGACCTGTTTCAACTGTTAACAGTAAAGAAAATTGCCATGGAAAGTTAGCCGCAAGGAACTAGGGGTCCCCAGACCAGATCAGTCGTCTGGGAAATGTACGAAATCAGATAAGAGTGACTACAAGCGAACATTTAACAAAGAAGTGTATAATAAGCAAAATTTGTTGTGTAGGTGCAGTGTAAGAACGTTCTTCAGCCTGGAAGTTAATTCGTTACTAATACATGTATCAGGGATCTTATACTTAAGTCCGGAAAGATAAAGAAAGAGCATGAAAACTCCCACTTACACGAAAATGCGAAACAGAGAGTAGTGGACGCTTAAATATTATGTCGTTCTTGCCACAAACTCTACTTAACTATTTACAAAACAACAGAATTCCACAAAAACAATTCTTCATTTTTTTCAAACAAGCTATTATTGTTATTACTATCATTATTATTGTTGCCAGTGGCTGAAGCTGTATAAGTATGTTGATAAGCAGAACTGTTATACAGGAGGTGCTGTTAATTTCACAGTCTCATATTTACCTGAATTTAGAAATTTATAAACACCCAGAATGTATACTGACGTACCGCCACTGACACACATCACGCATACACACGTGCTCAAAGCGGAAAACTGGCTCTTGGGCTAACTGGGTGTCAAATAATACAGAAAATGCCCGTTATTCAGCCCTGAGACGGTACTACGATCTCTTCTCTCACTTATCGCTTCTTTCAGCTCTCGTGATGATTTGTATGCGTGAAAAGTCCCACGCTGAACCGTTGTTGGTAGTCCCACGTCAGACTGTAGTTCCTAGTAGGTTGCAGTGAGCAGCGATTGTTAAATACAAACGAAATTACGTCGGGTGTTCCCCAAGGAAGCGTAGCAGAACAGCCAATGTGTTATGTATTTGTAAACGATTTATCAGATAGTGTCAGCAGCACTCACAGTTTTTACTTCACAAGAGAGGCGCTTTGTCATAAGAGAGTGCATGTTCCGGCTTTCCTGCAGCCTCACTTCTGCCGTGGTACGGGTAACAGTTGTAGCCAGTGTGGGAGTAAATCGGCGCGGTAACTGGAAACATACTCCAAAGCTAAAGTACGCGGGACAGTACGAATCTTCTACATCTACATCTAGATGGATACTCTGAAAATCACATTTATGTGCCTGGCAGAGGGTTCATCGAACCGCCTTCAAAATTCTCTATTATTCCAATCTCGTATAGCGCGCGGAAAGAATGAACACCTATATTTTTCCGTACGAGCTCTGATTACCCTTATTTTATCGTGGTGATCGTTGCTCCCTATGTAGGTCGGTGTCAACAAAAAAAGTTGGTAATTGGAATTTAGTGAGAAGATTCCATCGTTACGAAAAACGCCATTTTTTAATGATTTCCAGCCCAAATCCTGTATCATTTCTGTGACACTCTCTCCCATATTTCGCGATATTACAAAACGTGCTGCCTTTCTTTGAACTTTTTCGATGTACTCCGTCAGTCCTATCTGGTAAGGATCCCACACCGCGCAGCAGTATTCTAAAAGATGACGCACAAACGTAGTGTAGGCAGTCTCCTTAGTAGGTCTGTTACATTTTCTAAGCGTCGTGCCAATAAAGCCTCCATGAACCATGGACCTTGCGTTGGTGGAGAGGCTTGCGTGCCTCAGCGATACAGATAGCTGTACCGTAGGTGCAACCACAGCGGAGGGGTATCTGTTGAGAGGCCAGACAAACGTGTTGTTCCTGAAGAGGGGCAGCAGCCTTTTCAGTAGTTGCAGGGGCAACAGTCTGGATGATTGACTGATCTGGCCTTGTAACACTAACCAAAACAGCCTTGCTGTGCTGGTACTGCGAACGGCTGAAAGCAAGGGGAAACTACGGCCGTAATTTTTCCCGAGGGCATGTAGCTTTACTGTATGGTTAAATGATGATGGCGTCCTCTTGGGTAAAATATTCCGGAGGTAAAATAGTCCCCCATTCGGATCTCCGGGCGGGGACTACTCAGGAGCACGTCGTTATCAGGAGAAAGAAAACTGGGATTCTACGGATCGGAGCGTGAAATGTCAGATCCCTTAATCGGGCAGGTAGGTTAGAAAATTTAAAAAGGGAAATGGAGAGGTTAAAGTTAGATATAGTGGGTATTCAAATGGTTCAAATGGCTCTGAGCACTATGGAACTTAACATGTGAGGTCATCAGTCCCCTAGAACTTAGAACTACTTAAACCTAACTAACCTAAGGACATGACGCACATCCATACCCGAGGCGGGATTCGAACCTACGACCGTAGCGGTCGCGCGGTTCCAGACTGCAGCGCCTAGAACCGCTCTGCCACACCGGCCGGCTATAGTGGGCATTAGTGAAGTTCGGTGTCAGGAGGAACAAGACTTTTGGTCTGGTGAATACAGGGTTATAAATACAAAATCAAATAGGGGTAAAGCAGGAGTAGGTTTAATAATGAACAAAAAAATTAGGAGTGCGGGTAAGCTACTACAAACAGCATAGTGAACGCATTATTGTGGCCAAGATAGACACGAAGCCCACACCTATCACAGTAGTAGAAGTTTATATGACAACTAGCTCTGCAGATGACGAAGAAATTGAAGAAATGTATGATGAAATAAAAGAAATTATTCAGATAGTGAAGGGAGACGAAAATTTAATAGCCATGGCTGACTGGAATTCGGTGGTAGGAAAAGGGAGAGAAGGAAACGTAGTAGGTGAATATGGATTGGGGGGAAGAAATGAAATAGGAGGCCGCCTGGAAGAATTTTGCACAGAGCACAACTTAATCATAGCTAACACTTGGTTCAAGAATCATAAAAGAAGGTTGTATACATGGAAGAACCCTGGAGATACTAAAAGGTATCAGATAGATTACATAATGGTAAGACAGAGTTTTAGGAACCAGGTTTTAAATTGTAAGACATTTCCAGGAGCAGATCTGGACTCTGACCACAATCTATTGGTTATCAACTGTAGATTAAAACTGAAGAAACTGCAAAAAGGTGGGAATTTAAGGAGATTTGACCTGGATAAACTGAAAGAACCAGAGGTTGTACAGAGTTTCAAGGATAGCATAAGGGAACAATTGACAGGAATGGGGGAACGAAATACAGTAGAAGAAGAATGGGTAGCTTTGAGGGATGAAATAGTGAAGGCAGCAGAGGATCAAATAGGCAAAAAGACGAGGGCTAGTAGAAACCCTTGGGTAACAAAAGAAATATTGTATTTAATTGATGAAAGGAGAAAATATAAAAATGCAGTAAATGAAGCAGGCAAAAAGGAATACAAACGTGTCAAAAATGATATCGACAGGAAGTGCAAAATGGCTAAGCAGGGTTGGCTAGAGGACAAATGTAAGGATGTAGAGGCTTACCACACTAGGGGTAACATAGATACTGCCTACAGGAAAATTAAAGAGACCTTTGGAGAAAGGAGAACCACTTCCATGAATATCAAGAGCTTCGATGGAAACCCATTTCACAGCAAAGAAGGGAAAGCAGAAAGGTGGAAGGAGTATATAGAGGGTCTATACAGGGGCGATGTACTTGAGGGCAATATTATGGAAATGGAAGAGGACGTAAATGAATATGAAATGGGAAATATGATACTGCGTTAAGAGTTTAACAGAGCACTGAAAGATCTGAGTCGAAACAAGGCCCTGGGAGTAGACAACATTCCATTAGAACTACTGACAGCATTGAGAGAGCAAGTCCTGAGACAGGCGAAATACCCTCAGGCTTCAAGAAGAATATAATTATTCCAATTCCAAAGAAAGCAGGTGCTGACAGATGTGAAAATTACCGAACAATCAGTTTAATAAGTCACGGCTGCAAAATACTAACGCGAATTCTTTACAGACTAATGGAAAAACCTGTAGAAGCCGACCTCGGGGAAGATCAGTTTGGATTCCGTAGAAATATTGGAACACGTGAGGCAATACTGACCCTACGACTTATCTTAGAAGCTAGATTAAGGAAAGGCAAACCTACGTTTCTAGCATTTGTAGACTTAGAGAAAGCTTTTGACTATGTTGACTGGAATACTCTCTTTCAAATTCTGAAGGTGGCAGGGGTAAAATACAGGGAGCGGAAAGCTATTTACAATTTGTACAGGAACCAGATGGCAGTTATAAGAGCCGAGGGACACGAAACGGAAGCAGTGGTTGGGGAGGGAGTGAGACAGCGTTGTAGCCTCCCCCGATGTTATTCAATCTGTATATTGAGCAAGCAGTGAAGGAAACAAAAGAAAAATTCGGAGTAGGTATTAAAATCCGTGGAGAAGAAATAAAAACTTTGAGGTTCGCCGATGACATTGTAATTCTGTCAGAGACAGCAAAGGACTTGGAAGAGCAGTTGAATGGAATGAACAGTGTCTTGAAAGGAGGATATAATATGAACATCAACAAAAGCAAAACGAGGATAATGGAATGTACTCGAATTAAGTCGGGTGATGTTGAGGGTATTAGATTAGGAAATGAGACACTTAAAGTAGTAGATGGGTTTTGCTATTTGGGGAGCAAAATAACTGATGATGGTGGAAGTAGAGAGGACATAAAATGTAGACTGGCAGTGGCAAGCAAAGCGTTTCTGAAGAAGAGAAATTTGTTAACATCGAGTATAGATTTAAGTGTCAGGAAGTCGTTTCTGAAAGTATTTGTATGGAGTGTAGCCATGTATGGAAGTGAAACGTGGACGATAAATAGTTTGGACAAGAAGAGAATAGAAGCTTTCGAAATGTGGTGCTACAGAAGAATGCTGAAGATTAGATGGGTAGATTACATAACTAATGAGGAGGTATCGAATAGAATTGAGGAGAAGAGGAGCTTGTGGCACAACTTGATTAGAAGAAGGGATCGGTTGGTAGGACATGTTCTTTGAGACATCGAGGGATCACCAATTCAGTATTGGAGGGCAGCGTGGAGGGTAAAAATCGTGGAGGGAGACCAAGAGATGAATACACTAAACAAATTCAGAAGGATGTAGGTTGCAGTAGTTACAGGGGGATGAAGAAGCTTGCACAGGATAGAGTAGCATGGAGAGCTGCATCAAACCAGTCTCAGGATGAAGACCTCAACAACAGCGTGCCAATAAAACGCAGACTTTGGTTAGCCTTGCCCACAACATTTTCTATGTATTCTTTCAAATTTAAGTTGTTCGTAATTGTAATACCTAGGTATTTAGTTGAATTTACGGCTTTTAAATTAGACTGATTTATCGTGAAACCGAAGTTTAACGAGTTCCTTTTAGCACTCATGTCAATGGCCTCACACTTTTCGTTATTTAGGGTCAACTTCCACTTTTCGCAGCATTCAGATATTTCTTCTAAATCGTTTTGCAGTTTGTTTTGATCTTCTAATGACTTTATTAGTCGATAAACCTCAGCGTCATTTGCAAAAAACCGAAGACGTCTGCTCAGATTGTCTCCCAAATCGTTTATATAGATAACGAACAGCAAAGGGCCTATAACACTACCTTGGGGAAAGCCTGAAGTCACTTCTGTTTTACTCGATGACTTTCCGTCAATTACTACGAACTGTGACCTCACTGACAGGAAATCGCAAATCCAGTCACATAACTGAGACGATATTCCACAAGCACGCAATTTTACTACGAGCCAATACAGAACAGATCTGAAATCCCTTGTCAATAGCAGTCAGCACTTCATGTGAACAAAGAGCTAGTTGTGTTTCATAGGAACGATGTTTTCTAAATCCATGTTGACCTTGTGTCAATAGACCGTATCCTTCGAGGTAATTCATAATGTTCGAACACAATATATGTTCTAAAATCCTGCTGGGTATCGACATCAACGATATGGGCCTGTAATTTAGTGGATTACTCCTATTACCTTTCTTGAATATTGGTGTGACCTGTGCAACTTTCCAGTCTTTGGGTACGGATCTTTCGTCCAGCGAACGGTTGTATATGATTGTTAGGTATGGAGCTAACGCATCAGCATACTCCGAAAGGAACGTAATTGCTATACAGTCTGGACCAGAAGACTTGCTTTTATTAAGTGATTTGAGTTGCTTCACTACTCCGAGGATATTTACTTCTACGTTACTTATGCTGGCAGCTGTTCTTGATTTGAATTCTGGAATATTTACTTCGTTTTCTTTTGTGAAGGCATTTCGAAAGGCTGTGTTTAGTAAATCTGCTTTGGCAGCACTGTCTTTGATAGTATCACCTTTGTTATCACGCAGAGAAGTCATTGATTGTTTCTTGCCGCTAACATCCTTCACATACGACCAGAATCTCTTTGGATTTTCTGCCAGGTTTCGAGACAAAGTTTCGTTGTGGGTTGTTTGGTTGGTTTGGGGGAGGGGACCAAACAGCGAAATCATCGATCCCACCGAATTAGGGAAGGGTGGGGAAGGAAGTCGGCCGTACCCTTTCGAAGGAACCATCCCGGCATTTGACTTAATCGATTTAGGGAAAACTTGAAAAACCTAAGTCAGGATGGCCGGATGCGGGCTTGAACCTTCGTCCTCCCGAATGGGAGTCCAGTGTGCTAACCACTGCACCATTTTGTTCGGTGAATCTCGTGGGCAAAAAGCTTAAACTGCACAGAGATTCGTTATGTAATTCTTTCGGTGTATGGGCAAATTAAATGTCGCGTCCAGTGAAATGATGACACAAATTTTATCAAGGTCGGACAGACGTAAGTGATGCCTATTGGCAAGGTGGCCCGTCAGTATCTACCACGTATGACTGTGTCCAGGCAATCGAGAAACTCATCCGCAGCAATCATACATTTTCCAGCGATGAGGACGTTGACACAGCGGTTCTTGAACGGCGCCATGACAAAGGAGCGAATTTTTATCGGCGAGGAACTAAGCGATTGGTAGAACGTTCATGCTGCTGTTTACAGGGACAAGATTATTGTGTTGAAAAATAGTGTCAAATGTGTGCATCACTTTGATGTGCGGTGCTCCACTCAATAAAACTTACTTGGCCTGCTATAATAATTTGTAACTTACTTTTTGATGTCCTCCCACATATACGGTACATGGAGTTGTTATTTACAGGAAAGTATCATCGCTGAAACATCGCAACATGATGCAGAACGACCTACAAAATATTTACACTTAGTTTATTGATCGATAGCCCTGTTTAGACGTACGTCCGTGTGAGGTAACGCTCATATCGACAACCGATGGAATCAAATTCTGCAGCTTGTCACATCGTATAAAGACCCAGGAAAAATCTACATCTATACACATACTCCACAAGCCACTATATGGTGCATGGCGAAGGGTGCCATGAACCACTACTAGCCATTTACATTCCTGTTCTAATCGCAAGCAGAGAGAGGGAAAAACTACTACAAACAGAGTGCGACAGAAAAATGTGCACACATTTAAGGGACGAAAAGTATTACTTTTGTGTTTATTTTACATTTAATAACTGAAACACATGTTGTACAACCTTCAGTTTAGCACATGGTTAGTTTAAATGTTCAAAAAGTTCACCGTACACATTACAGAACGACTTGCGCTCGCCGCAACTACGTCAGTCAATGGGAAAGTGGAGATCGATGCACATGTCGCTGTAATCTCCTGGTGAAGCTCTCCAGCGTGCGTGGCTTACGTCGACAGACGTTATCTTTCACAGTTACCCACAAGTAAATGATGTCGTTCTCCTGAAGGAATCCATTCACAAGACGTGCGCGATGGGGGCGCGAATTGTCGTCCAAGAAGATGAATGCCTCCTCGCTAATATGCTGCCGATACCTTTGCGCTATCGGTCGGAGGATGGCATTCACGTATCGTACAGCCGTTACCGCGCCTTGCATGACCACCAGCGGCGTACGTCGGCCTCACGTAATGCCACCCCAAAACATCAGGAGACCTCCACCTTGCTGCACTCGCTAGACAGTGTGTCTAAGGCGTTCAGCCTGACTGGGTTGCCTCCAAACACGTCTCCGACGATTGTCTGGTTGAAGGCATATGCGACACTCATCAGTGAAGAGAACGTGATGCCAATCCTGAGAGGTCCATTCGGCATGTTGTTGGGCCCATTTGTAACGCGCTGCATGGTGTCGTGGTTGCAAAGATGGACCTCGCCATGGACGTCGCGAGTGAAGTTGCGCATCATGCAGCCTATTGCGCACAGTTTGAGTCGTAACACAACGTCCTGTGGCTGCACGAAAAGCATTATTCAACATGGTGGCGTTGCTGTCAGGTTTCCTCCGAGCCATAATCCGAAGGTAGCGGTCATCCACTGAAGTAGTAGCCCTTGGGCGGGCTAAGCGAGGCATGTCGACAGTTCCTGAGTCTCTGTATCTCCTCCATGTCCGAAAAACATCGATTTGATTCAGTCTCAGACGCCTGGACACTTCCCTTGTTGAGAGCTCTCCCCTGCACAAAGTAACAATGCGGACGCGATCGAACCGCGGTATTGACCGTCTACGCATGGTTGAATACAGACAACACGAGCCGTGTACCTCCTTCCTAGTGGAATGAGTGGAACTTATCGGCTATCGGACCACCCTCCGTCTAATAGGCGCTGCTCATGCATGGTTGTTTACGTCTTTGGGCGGGTTTCAAAAAAAATGTTCAACTGTGTGTGAAATCTTATGGGTCCCTAAGCTTACACACTACTTAACCTAAATTATCCTAAGGACAAACACACACACCCATGCCCGAGGGAGGACTCGAACCTCCGCCGGGACCAGCCACACAGTCCGACTGCAGCGCCTAAGACCGCTCGGCTAATCCCGCGCGGCTGGGCTTGTTTAGTGACATCTCTGAACAGTCAAAGGGACTGTGTCTGCGATACAATATCCACAGCCAACGTCTGTCTTCAGGAATTCTGAGAACTGGGGTGATGCAAAACTTTTTTGATGTGTGTACTTTCATGAAACTTCAATCACCAATTTTCTTCTCAGAATGCCACAGTATTTTGTTTGCTCCACCTGCTTAGGGGGAATGACTATCTTGATGACATAAGAGAAATCGTAGCTGGCACGGAAAAATGTGTCACACATTTGTGTTACGAACTTCTCTCCTACTGCGAGTGGTAAAGGCGTATATCATGCTCGTAGTAAGATACAACACCCAACGTTTACACAAACGCTCCCGTGGGTATCAGTGGTACATTTCACGCAGCCTGGGTGAGCCAGAAGGTGCAGAGGCGAGCGTGTGGCAGGTGAGATGGTAGGCATCTCGCCGTCGTTTCTACCTGCTGCTGCTGTTGCCACTGAGTGATGTCACTTGTCACCAATGCGGCCCCTCCAGAGAATGGCAGCCGGGTGCGGTAGGTGCTTAATTACACATGCCGCTTTTCCCGGCCACCTTCATTCTTTTAAATACAATGAGCCTGTCCTCCCTTTGACGCTGACTTGGAAATTTCTTGTCAGGATGGGCCAAGAGGTCACCGTTTTAATTAATAGCTCAAGGATGATTACGGAAAGTGAAACTGACGAAGCCATACCACTTTCCCCCCGACTGTGGAGTTGTAAGCTCGGCAGCGGACTACAACACCTCTCGTACCACAAAGCTGCTCTTCTAAATCATAAAGCTCTCTTACACAGTTTTGAACATTGGTGTGTTGAAAGTAACTGGGCATGTTAAAACTAAATATCTAAAGAATATGTTGCAAAAGTTCCTTATCTGCAGATACTTCTGCACAATACGCATCATTCGCCGGCCGCGGTGGTCTCGCGGTTCTAGGCGCGCAGCCCGGAACCGTGCGACTGCTACGGTCGCAGGTTCGAATCCTGTCTCGGGCATGGATGTGTGTGATGTCCTTAGGTTAGTTAGGTTTAAGTAGTTCTAAGTTCTAGGGGACTGATGACCACAGCAGTTGAGTCCCATAGTGCTCAGAGCCATTTGAACCATTTTGAGCCAACACATCATTCCAAGTCTCAGACTGGAATTAAAGTTCTAAATTTACTACAGATTTTTCAGTTACATATTTAATTCCTCTCACTTCATGCATACTTCATGAATCATACATATTTAGTACTTCTGTCATCTGTCAAATGTAATCAGAGAGAACTGATAGTGGCACACTACTGCAACGCATTAGCCATTTGAAGAAATAAAATGCGATCTAGATAGATAGTTTTTGTACAAATGCGTCATGGTCGGAGATCTTTCCGTTGTCAATGTTATTTCTCGTACTTCTGTTCCAAGTATTGGAGTAGTTTTATGTGTTACTGCTGGCGTCCGAATTTCAGTATTTCTAAGCAGAGTCACAAAATGAAAGACAGGAACTAATAATCACGAAAGACGGAAAAATCCGAAAACAGAACTCTTACCATAACTCAGGTCATTAGAGAGTAATGAGGGACGTCATCTTCCGATTTCCTTGGTGGATTCTTTCAGTGAAGAATGATTTGCGCAATGAATATATCCCAATGACATCGCGTGCTGTCGCAGGTGCACGAGATAAGCATCACAGCCACTTGAAGAAATATAGCGACTAGCCACTTCTTGTTCAGTGTTATTTATGACAAAAACGTTTCAGGAGTCCACATATCTTCAGTTACAGTTACACATTTATGTCTTGGTCAGTATAACGTTTTTATCGAGTGCCTTTCGCGTGTTGCAGCTGCCCTTTTCAAAATAAAATAATCGCTTACGTGTCAATTTTCCTGAGTTACGTATTTACGCCTAATTAGGAGACAGGGGCACCTTACTCTGTTCTATAATTTTCGGCTCCTTTTCACCACCTTATACGCATGGCATAAACGCTTTTACATTCACTGATGCACTGGCGCAGTGCAGCATTAGCTATATATGCTCGACTAATGTGTTTGCTCGTGTACGAAATCATACCTAAAGTTACAATATTCTCTGACCAAAGCTACTTCCGAAGTTAGTTATGTTTGTAGACTTAATACTGCAGATCTTAAAACGTAGCACATCACTCTTTATGATTAAAAATTGGCTTAACATACAATGTTGTACCGTAATGAATCGCTCTAGGCTTTTTCGGGTAGTTTTCAGTTACAAATCACAGAATAAAAGTAAGTGCACCTGTCTATAAATCCAAGATAAATGTACAACTCAATATAAGTGGTAGCTGCACCATTAACGAGGACGTATTAATGTTAGGATCAGCGTTCTTCTTTCATGAACTGCTCTTCAGCATGTATTTCTTCGCCACACAGTGTTTTATAAATAATAGCCGATCTGTTGTAATGTCAGTTTTTCAGTAACTCGTGACTGAAAACAATTTTTGCAAAATTATGATTTTCATCGTCTTCATCACCGTCATTATTCCCGATCGTTGCATTTCGAAAGTAAAGCACTTGCCTACAGAGCTATCCAGTCCACATTGACTTATGCCAGTGGCTCTCCTAACTCCCAATCTCCACAGAAGCTTCCTAGACTAGCACTTCAGGGAGAATGGATGATGCAAAGAAATGGTTTAGACACAGACTAGGGGACTGTTTCCAGAATGAATCTGTCACCATGCAGTACAGTGAGCACCTATTTGAAACATTCTGACCGATTGAAACTGTGTGGGAGGTAGGAGGGTTGTACTGGCAGAAGTGAAGCTATGAAGTCAGATGCTAGATAACTAAATTTCCCATGAGAGGGGTCCAGGATACAGTTATAATCTGGCAGGAAGTTTCAAAAGAGTGCATACTCCGGGGCGGGGTGAAATATTTATTCTGAATCTGACATCATTCACTTCATGGGTTCAGCTTACAGGTGAAACCGGTCCACCTGTCCACACTTTACTTGGTGCTCTAAACATCTTTTGACAGTCTAGACGATATTCAATACCTTTTTTCTTAACAAATCATTGTCCATTCGAAGCATATCGTTGAGACGTATTCGCCTGTAGTCATAGATTTTTCTAGAGTTGAGAGTATCTTTAACTCTGGCCTGATTTCTTCGTTGCAGATGGAACTAATCTTCTCCAACTTTCGATTTCTCTCAAAAATTTCTTTTCTGTGGTTTTACTTCGGAAAATGTACTTCGCTGTCATAGCGAAGAGTTGGGACTGTCATCGTCTTGTAGAGTTTGATCTCGGTATCTGTGCGCTAAGTTTTCGATAATATTCTCCTGTCTGTATCGCGCATTCGTGAGAAATTATCGTTCTGTCGATGTCTCGGTTGTATACAGATGTGATATTGATTGAAATGGTAACATCGTCATCGGGATGTAGCGATCGCAATACTTCTGTTGAAATAAACGTTTATTCTGATATTGATCTCAAAGCTTTTTTTTCTTTTAATTTGACAGGTCTCAATTCGTTATGCGCCTATGTAAGATATAAAATACTTGGCTATGAACAGCACGTCAATGTGAATTACAGTATCGTAAGCAGATGACCCATTTTTATATTACCTACTTTTATATAAAATATTTTTTATGTCCTAATTCTTTTTCACTTAAAGCCATAACTGTAGTTGAAGTTTTTGGCAGATGACAGTTGTATGTCTGGTTATGTAATGCAGCAGACTCACAGGTTTCTGTATGTTATTCTCAAGGAGGGAGACAACAGCTTGATCATCATCAAATAGCAAGGTATTAATGATGTTGAATTTGAATACTTGCTGGAGATATGTTTTTTCTATTGCATTAGTGTATCGTCTAAGCACAGGATGAATAAGACTAGGTCAAGCAGATGCCTCGCCCAGCGTCTTGATTGGGAATAATCGGCCTTATGATCTATTCGTTTGAAATGCCTGAGAGAATGTAAGTTTATTTGTATAGGCTTTGAAATCGCACATCACCTGTTATGGAAGACGCTCACTTTCAACCAATTTCCACAGCTTGCTGTGCTTCATCCTGTCAAATTCCTCAGTGTAATGACTCAGTGCAATATATGTTTCTAGATTAAAATTGCTCCTTCCTTCTGTCAGCCGTTGCACAGTTAAGCGTGCATCCATCGGTGCGTAACCTTTGTGGAAACCATTTTGTTCGTCTATTAATAAACATTAAATTATCTTTTAAAATCTTGTAGCCATGATCCTTGCTTATATTTTATACCTGATATTCTGCAGGCTATTACCCCTAAACTCGTCTGTAACAGACCGATTTCCTTTCTTCGAGAAGTAGTAATTTTAGTCCCGCCCCATTCTTAATGCATTGTCGTTTCCCGCACATGTTCATTGAATGTAAGAGTCTACATTCTAAGAAGTAACGATCGTATTTGGAGAATTCTAAATTAAATTTCTCTCTACTAGTTGCCTTAATATTTTTTTTAGTCTGATTAGGGCATCTTCAAGTTCTTCAGATGTTATGCTTCAGTGTGGTCTATGTCTCCATGAACTTCTTTCTCACTTTGATCTTAGGACAAACTTTTATAGTGTTGCACTATTATATAGATGTTGATTTGAGCTGTTTATTTCTTGCGCTTACTAAGACGTTTCTCGTCACCAGTAACGATACAGGGTGCGAATGGTTGGTGATGTTCACGAGTCAATTGATGGCGAACAAGTAGAAATGCAGGTGTGGCCACCCGCTGATTTTTGTGACTTTGGCTTAGAGTATCAGGTACACCCGATTTTTGAACCTTCCCCATTGCACTGCAACTGTCGCTCATGGTGAAATGATCATAGTTCATCACATTTGCCACTTCTCGAGTACACCGATTTGGATCATTGCGGATTAACACGTTTAAACGATCTTCGTGAAACCCCGAAGGTGTTCCTGAACGTGAAGAGTTACTACAGTCAAAGCGGTTCTGCTCAAAACTAGAAAAAAGATTTCTTTTCGTGCTCTGTCCAGTGGCATTATCCCCACACACGATGCAAAAGTTTCTGACTGCCTCCACTGCCGTCGCCCTTCTAATGAACTCAAACAGAAGAATATGCCAGATATACTCCAATTTTTCCACATGGCACTCCGTTTTCTAGCGTCCACAGATCCACTCACTCTCTCCAAACGACAAAATGAAATATGTAAGCTCATACAACAACAATGGTCTACACAGGAGCAATGTGCTTGAGGACAATATTATGGAAATTGAAGAGGATGTAGATGAAGATAAAATGGGAGATATGATACTGCGTGACGAGTTTGACAGAGCACTGAAAGACCTGAGTCGAAACAAGGCCCCGGGAGTAGACAACATTCCATTAGAACTACTGACAGCCCTGGGAGAGCCAGTCCTGACGAAACTCTACCATCTGGAGAGCAAAATGTATGAGACAGACTTCAAGAAGAATATAGTAATTCCAATACCAAAGAAAGCAGGTATTCACAGATCTGAAAATTACCGAACTATCACTTCAATAAGTCACGGCTGCAAAATACTAACCTGAATTCTATACAGACGAATGGAAAAACTAGTAGAAGCCGACCTCGGGGAAGATCAGTTTGGATTCCGTAGAAATATTGGAACATGTGAGGCAATGCTGACCCTACGACTGATTTTAGAAAATAGATTAAGGAAAGGCAAACCTACATTTCTAGCATTTATAGACTTAGAGAAAGCTTTTGACAATGTTGACTGGAATACTCTCTTTCAAATTCTGAAGGTGGCAGGGATAAAATACAGGGAGCGAAAGGCTATTTACAATTTGTACAGGAACCAGATGGCAGTTATAAGAGTCGAGGGACACGAAAGGGAAACAGTGGTTGGAAAGGGATTGAGACAGGGTTGTAGCCTCTCCCCGATGTTATTCAATCTGTATATTGAGCAAGCAGTAAAGGAAACAAAAGAAAAATTCGGAGTAGGTATTAAAATCCATGGAGAAGAAATAAAAACGTTGAGGTTCGCCGATGACATTGTAATTCTGTCAGAGACAGCAAAGGACTTGGAAGAGCAGTTGAACGGAATGGATAGGTTCTTGAAAGGAGGATATAAGATGAACATCAACAAAAGCAAAACGAGGATAATGGAATGTAGTCGAATTAAGTCGGGTGATGCTGAGGGAATTAGATTAGGAAATGAGACACTTAAAGTAGTAAAGAAGTTTTGCTATTTGGGGAGCAAAATAACTGATGATGGTCGAAGTAGAGAGGATATAAAATGTAGACTGGCAATGGCAAGGAAAGCGTTTCTGAAGAAGAGAAATTTGTTAACATCGAGTATAGATTTAAGCGTCAGGAAGTCGTTTCTGAAAGTATTTGTATGGAGTGTAGCCATGTATGGAAGTGAAACATAGACGATAAATAGTTTGGACAAGAAGAGAATAGAAGCTTTCGAAATGTGGTGCTACAGAAGAATGCTGAAGATTAGATGGGTAGATTACATAACTAATGAGGAGGTATTGAATAGGACTGGGGAGAAGAGAGGTTTGCGGCACAACTTGACTAGAAGAAGGAATCGGTTGGTAGGGCATGTTCTGAGGCATCAAGGGATCACCAATTTAGTATTGGAGGGCAGCGTGGAGGGTAAAAATCGTAGAGGGAGACCAAGAGATGAATACACTAAACAAATTCAGAAGGATGTAGGTTGCAGTAGATACTAGGAGATGAAGAAGCTTGCACAGGATAGAGTAGCATGGAAGGCAGCATCAAACCAGTCTCAGGAATGAAGACCACAACAGCAACAACATAACAGCAATGAATTACAAATAAGAAATGACAGTCGGTAAATAAGCCCATAACAACTGGTATACTAATATCCAAAACTAAATCGCTACGAGCTTATAGAACAGCCTGTTACAATAGGATGAAATCAACCGTTTTTAATACAAACTAAAGTAGTACACTCATAATCGTGTTTCAGCTGTGAAAAGTTTCCGAATACGTTCCTTTAGCTTTCTTTCAATCAATATTTGTTATTACCTTAGATCCATGGAGCATGTAAGATCTCACTGTTGTTGCAAAATACTTAACTTGAAATTAGTGGTCCACTTACACTGGCTATAATTAAATTTTAAGCACGGTAAAAAATACCGTTTACCTCACCTTTAATTAGAGTGTATACGCAGACTACAGCGACGAATAAAAATTTGTATCAAGGCTGGGATTCGAACGCACGCCATGGTACAAATTTTCATTCATCGCTACAGTCTAAACATTTGAGACTTGGAAACGTCTCTGAAACCACACAATTTCATTTGTATATTTAGGATTCACCAAGTCCGCCCCTTCCGTCAATACAAGTTCCAGCTACCTAATAGCTATTGAATCTGATTCGTGCCATCTGCCTACCTATCACGTCCGCAAAATCCTTGTCCCATCCCTCACTTGCAGCACCAGAAAATCTGATAAAAATTCCATGTCAGTGTACCCGAAAGTACTTGCAAATTTCTATAAGTTTTCAGCACTGCAAGAAGAAGTTTGTCTACAGTCATTGTCCACCAAGTTCCCGACGTCAGAAACCAGCAGCGCCGTCAAACACCTCCTCCCCTCTCACACAGGGACCGCGGTTAGCCTTTTGTGCCCAGAGGGACTGCCGTTCGCCTGTCAATAACTAGGGCCGAAAGCTTCTCTCAAACGTATTTAAACATTCAGGGCTTTCAGCCAGTGTAGCCTGACGCACGGGAGATTGGCTTTTGACTCAAAAGCGAACATTCTCATTGGTCATTCCCTCTCTGCCACAAATAGCACTTCTCTTGCAGGCAATCTTGCAATATTATTTCCATTTTAATGGTACTGCAGGAATACCTGCCGTCACTGCAAAGTTTGTAATCCTTTAGCCAGCCTAGCAGAGTCGAAGCCCAACATTGTGTATGCACTGTGATCTCTGTATGCTGATATGTCAGCCGCCGACAAAGGCGAGCTACAATAACCCAGGGGACAGGAAGGGTCTACCTTGGGAATGCTACGGATACCGCTTCTTGCTTCTCTCAACTCATATCGCACCCCAAGGCAAAATTGTCTGTAAGGTAGAACACGAAAGGGTTCAAAATTTTAGTAAAGGAAGAAATGACAGAGGAAGTCATACAGTGTTCAATTTTGGATCCAGTCCTAATCCTTATACAGGATGCAACCGCACGTATTTTATGTGTGGTACCTTAATACGTAAACACACCAGCGTGTTAGTTGTTTTTCTCTGTGTCGAACAGTCTTTCCACAAACACGTCATAAACTTTACGATTTGATGTTTTCTGCACAGCCATAACTGCATCACTGAGTGGGCTTCACATGTCAGTGTAGACTAACTGTTTTGTGTCCACGCCTCCACACCTAAACACCTGACCTGGTGCTCTGGGGAAAATAAGCATTAATGGCTTTATCTTACCACATGTTCTCGGAGGTAGTAACCAGTCTAAGAACATACAAGTCGTAATAGCTATAATTATTAGTCTGTGTATGATGTAACTGCTGATGTAACGTTGTTCAATACAGTCAGCAATAGAAATATTCGCACTTATGCCCTTCACACAATGTATATACGAATGATGTTCCTCTTAACATTCAACATCTACATCTACATTTATACTCCGCAAGCCACCCAACGGTGTGTGGCGGAGGGCACTTTACGTGCCACTGTCATTACCTCCCTTTCCTGTTCCAGTCGCGAATGGTTTGCGGGAAGAACGACTGTCGGAAAGCCTCCGTGCGTGCTCGAATCTCTCTAATTTTACATTCGTGATCTCCTCGGGAGGTATAAGAAGGGGGAAGCAATATATTCGATACCTCATCTAGAAACGCACCCTCTCGAAACCTGGACAGCAAGCTACACCGCGATGCAGAGCACCTCTCTTGCAGAGTGTGCCACTTGAGTTTGCTAAACATCTCCGTAACGCTATCCCGCTTACCAAATAACCCTGTAACGAAACGTGCCGCTCTTCTTTGGATCTACTCTATCTCCTCTGTCTACCCGACCTGGTACGGATCCCACACTGATGAGCAATACTCAAGTACAGGTCGAACGAGTGTTTTGTAAGCCACCGCCTTTGCTGATGGACTACATTTTCTAAGGACTCTCCCAATGAATCTCAACCTGGCGCCCGCATTACCAACAATTAATTTTATATAATCATTCCACTTCAAATTCTTCCGTACGCATGCTCCCAGATATTTTACTGAAGTAACTGCTACCAGTGTCTGTTCCACTATCATATAATCATACAATAAAGGATCCTTTTTTCTATGTATTCGTAATGCATTACATTTGTCTATGTTAGGGGTCAGTTGCCACTCCCTGCAGCAAGTGCTTATCCGCTGCAGATCTTCCTGAATTTCGCTGCAATTTTCTAATGCTGCAACAAGTGGAATTGGTATTTTTTTTCAGACGATGGTAGTGTTGTAATACAGTATAACCTATTAGAGAGAAAGCAACAGAACAGATTCTTAATGGTGTTTTTCAAATAATTGTTAAGTGGTTCGCTGAAAACGAAATTTTGAGAAAATGCATTACATTCTGTTCTCTACACAAATAGTCACACGAAGAACCAATGTAGAATATGTACAAGAGTCAGTAAATAGGATAGAATGCTAAAAGTTTCTGGGTGTGCATGTTGATGAAAACATACTACTGAGGTTATCAAACAATTATGCTCAGCTGCTTCTGCTCTTCGTGTTATTGCTAGTCTTGTAAACAAATGAATCAACCTCTTTGCATATTATGCATATTTCCATTGAATAATACCTTACAGGATAAGTGTCCAGGGTAACTCATCATCTAGAAAGGAAGTACTGCTTGCATGAAAACGAGCAGTAAGAATAATAATTAATGTGCACCCGCGGTCGTCTTGTTGGTACCTCTCCAAGGATTTAGGATTTTTAACTGCGTCATCACAATATATGTACCCACTAATGAAATTCGTCGTAAACAATTTGTGAAGAATAGTGATGACCACCTCTAGAACACTAAAGGAAAGATTTATCTTTATTGCTCATTATCAAAGTTGTCAGTGGCTCAAGAGGAGTTCAATATGCAGCAACAAAAAATTTTGATCATTTGGCCAATAATGTAAAATGTCTGACACGTAGCAAAGCGGGTTCCAACAACTGCTTCTATTCCATGGACAAATTTCTATTTAAAAATTCGTATCCTGTATAAAAAAGGACTAGTATTTATGCGAAGTTGCGCGAGTAGTACTAGAAAGTAATGTGGTCATTAATGATAACTCTAATCATGTACACATATCCTATAAATTGACTAGTTCCACATCATTTCAAGAAAAGAATAATGGAAATGAGGTAACTAACTAAAAAAATTGTCCCAAAGAATCTCCAAATGGGATAACTGGTGCTCACAAAACTCGTCCTCTCAAGCTTTTAAATATGAGGCGTGTTTTTTAAGTACCGTTTTGCCACACCGCTGCTGCAGCGCTCCGGTCGGCTTTCTGCGCATACGCAATGGGTACCTACATCTGTTGTCTACGCACTGACTCCATTACAGTCAGATTCTTCCTTATTTACGTTGTGTACTGAGTGTTTAAGACGCCTCCGATAATCGTGAGTCCCGCCGACTGTGAAGTACAGACTGTTATAAGATTTCTTAGTGTTAAAGGCCTAAAAGCGATCGATATTCATCATGAGATCTGTGCAGTTTATGGAAAAAACATTATGAGTGATTGAATGGTAAGAAAGTGGGTGAGAGCATTTAAAGATGGCCGCACAAATGTGCATGATGAACAACGGAGTAGGTGTCCTTCGGTCGTTCATGAAAGTTTGGTGCAGGAAGTGGACAATAATGTGACAGAAAACAGACGCTTTACGATTTCCTCCTTGTGAGATGACTTTCCTAATGTCTGTCGTAGTGTTTTGTATGGCATTGTGACCGAGCACTTGAATTACCGAAAATTGTGCGCACGTTGGGTACCGAAAATGTTGACGGATGTGCACAAAACCAAACGTTTAGACAGTGCATTGACTTTCCCTGAGCGGTACCACAACGACGGTGATGATTTCTTAAGCCAAATTGTTACGGGTGATGAAATATGGGTGGCCTACGTCACACCAGAATCCATCAGTCCATGGAATTGCGGCATTCAGATTCACCTAGAAAAGTGAAGTTTAAGCAAACAATTTCTGTCTGGAAAATCATGTACACAGTTTTCTGGGACAGAAAAGGAGTATTGCTTGTGGAATTTCAGCCTCGTAATGAGACAATCAATGCAGCAGCTTACTGTAAGACATTGCACAATCTGCGCCGTTCAATTCAGAACAAAAGACGTGGCAAGTTGAGTAAGGGCATCGTTCTGCTGCAAGATAATGCCCATCCACATGTGGCGAATCAGACCAAAGATCTCAACACATCTTTTCGATGGGAAACTCTAGATCATCCTCCGTACACCCCCGATCTTGCGCCCTGCATTTGAAGAAACACCTGGGCAGTCAGCGTCTTCAAGACGATGACGAAGTCAAAACAGTGGTGATTCAGTGGTTAAGAAGTCAGGCGGCAGACTTCTATGAGGAGGGTATTCAAAAACTGGTACAATGTTATGACAAGTGCCTCAATATTGACGGAAATTGTGTAGAAAAGTAGATTAAGGTACAGGCTTTCATGTAAAAATAAAATTATTGAGATATCTTAGCATGTCTTTTTTTAATTTCAAAACGGTACTTACTTAAAAAACACGCCTTGTATACTGACGAGTCAAATCGTTAGCTGTGATCATGAATCCTAATGACGATTCAAGTTTTTCTCTACCTATTCATAGTTCAATTCGGCTCATTTTTCCCAACAGTGGATAACGTAGCAGAGGGTTGTGGGAAGTCTACATTTTAGGTGTTCAGGAAAGGTTTCATCTCTGAGATCGCCCCTTCGTTATTCCTGAAACACCGGCCGCACAATGACTCCCTTAATCCGAGTAAAGAGGAACAAGCCATCTGATGACATGTCAGCTGAATACGGAGGCATTAAGAAATTTAGTAATTCAAAGAAGCAGCACGTCTGGCTACGTCCTGTACAGAATGGTCTGGGGGATTTTCGTGCAGAAAAGGCATCGACTTGCTCTGCTTCTCTCACTAGTTCGTCTTGACAACCTCCCAGCCTCCGTTAAACTTGTCGGCATACTTTGGCAGTGTGCAGCAGTGTTGATTTTCCGAGAATAATTTGTTAGCATCACGCCAGTGCAGTGCCAGAAAACACGCAGCGGTACTTTGCCCGATGATGGATGCGTCTTCGTCGGCTGTAGTGAATCCACATATTAGCAGTGCTTGTTTTGTTCCTATGTCTCAGGGTCACAATGATACACACAGCACACTTCCTCGGACATTAGGTGTCTAAAGGAGTCAGCTGCATTGCGCTGACACAGCTGTAACACAGTCTACCGCAACAGTCGAAACACTCTGTCTCGTTTTTGTTGCACACTGCTACAGCAGCGCGCCAAGCGACGAGCAAGCGGCACTTCTGAATACAATATCGGATGAGTGCGAATATTAACGTTTATACTGATATAACGTGGTTTTTAGAATAGGGAGCGTATGTAGTGCCATAAAAATCGACAATGACTAAAAAATGACACCACATTTGGCGTTTTTAGTTTCCTAAATACCCTGGGAAGTGTGAAATGGTACGTTGCAGAACAGTTTATTTACAGTTCTCTTGTAACGTATAGATATTTACTGAATAATGTCGTTTTCCTTTAATAACAAAAAAATGCTAGTGAACAGCAGGCGAGCTGACCTTTTGCAGGAATACGTCATGTATCTTCCGAACAAAGCGGAGTTCTGTTCGCTACATTTTCAGCCAAATAAGTGAATGTTGAACACAGGAAACTTGTTCGGAACGTAATACGTAATTTACTTAACGTCCAAATAACCACCACACCTGTAGCTGAAGTGAAAACCACATAGACTTGGTAACAAAACGGCAAAGGCAATAAAACTTTTCCCAACCGAGAACAAAACCAGTTCTATAGTTGTTGCTACATTCAGCCACAAACGGCAAGAACCTTCAACACATTCGCTTTTGTGGCGAAAGTAATCACACTTAAAAATATTCGCGTATTAGAAACTCGACTGAAGCTGCAAACATATTTATATTCGAAGATATCTCTTCAAGAATAAATTTTAACTTACGCCATTCAATCAGTAAGATCTGACTATTTTTTACATTTATTTGATGATAATTCTTGCCACTAGGTAAGGGGCGCAAAAATGTAACAAATATTTAGTTAATTAAATAGAAAAATAATTAAAAGCTGTAGGAATCAGCATGGGTTTCGAAAAAGACGATCGTGTGAAACCCAGCACGCGCTATTCTCCCTCAAGACTCAGAAGGCCATAGACATGGGTTCCCAGGTAGATGCCGCGTTTCTTGACTTCCGCAAGGCGTTTGATACGGTTCCCCACAGTCGTTTAACGAACAAAGTAAGAGCATACGGACTACCAGACCAATTGTAAGATTGGATTGAAAAGTTCCTAGATAACAGAACGCAGCATGTCATTCTCAATGGAGAGAAGTCTTCCGAAGTCAGAGTGATTTCAGGTGTGCCGCAGGTGAGTGTCGTAGGACCGTATCTATAAATGAGCTTGTGGATAACATCAGCTCACGGAGGCTTTTTGAAGATGATGCTGTAGTATATCGAGAGGTTGTGATAATGGAAAATTGTAGTGAAATGCAGAAGGATCTGCAACGAACTGACGCATGGTGCAGGGAACGGCAATTGAACCTCAATGTAGACAAGTGTAATGTGCTGCGAATACATAGAAAGAAAGATCCTCTATCATTTAGCTACAATATAGCAGATCAGCAACTGGAAGCAGTTAATTCCATAAATTATCTGGGAGTACGCATTAGGAGTGATTTAAAATGGAATGACCATATAAAATTAATCGTCGGTAAAGCAGATGCCAGACTGAGATTCATTGGAAGAATGCTAAGAAAATGCAGTCCGAAAACAAAGGAAGTAGGTTACAGTACACTCGTTCGCCCACTGCTTGAATACTGCTCACCGGTGTGGGATCCGTACCATACAGGGTTGGTAGAAGAGATAGAGAAGATCCAACGGAGAGCAGCGCGCTTTGTTACAGGATCATTTAGTAATCGCGAAAGCGTTACGGAGATGATAGATAAACTCCAGTGGAAGACTCTGCAAGAGACACGCTCAGTAGCTCGGTACGGAGTTTTGTTGAAGTTTCGAGAACACACCTTCACCGAGGAGTCAAGCAGTGTATTGCTTCCTCCTACGTATATCTCGCGAAGAGACCATGAGGATAAAATCAGAGAGATTAGAGCCCACACCGAGGCATACCGACAATCTTTCTTTCCACGAACAATACGAGACTGGAATAGAAGGGAGAACCGATAGAGGTACTCAAAGTACCCTCCGCCACGCACCGTCTGGTGGCTTGCGGAATATGGATTTAGATGTAGATGTAGATTATCCTTACAAGGCCATGTGACTGCTTTTTCACCGCTTGGAGCGCTAGCGTCGTTCCAACTGTCAAACTTCTTCACCATAGTGTAGTGACTAGAGCTGTAAAACTATCGACGTCGGCTACCATTTTTTTCTCTCATACATTCATTTATGTTTCTTTCTCTACCATTTACTATGTCATTTACGTAAAGTACGCCAACTTCCGAACCGTAGTTTTGGAAGACCGCAACTCTAGTCATGACTGTATATATTACACCGTGTTTGTAACATTACTAATGTTGCCTCGGTTAGGCGAGTTATTTGAATGGGTAAGACCAGTCGAAAAAAAAAAACAGTTGACGGTGACGTTTGTCATCAAAATGGCGCGCAGGATGTTGAAAACTGATTCACAAGTGGTTTTAGCTTCTTCCGCTATCGCCTCTATTGTGTACGCGGGCCTTTGATCAACAGGTCGCCCCCGTTTGACCATACGCATAGAGTCTGCGTCACGTAACGACTGTGTAATATGACGATGCTCCGTTATCGTGCACTACTATTATCTCAGCAAGGACTGTTACAGCGTCGTCGCCCTTAAAACGAAAAAAAAAAATTAATAAGCGCTCGATAACCCATTTTGTTATCGCCCCTCAAACGGTGTGCGACGATTAAAATTAAAATTTAAAACAGTCTTGATCGCAATCTTCTAAAAATATTTTTTATTGGAGTGAGTGACAGGTTTCGACTCTATGAAAGTCATCTTCAGACTCCAGAGCGGTTGATTGATTCTGCTAGATGAGTTCCGTCGACCCTTGATGCTCGTGTAACTGAGCAGTTACACGAGCGTTGAGTCCGACTGAACATAACACTGTTAAGTGCATGGCAGAGGGTACTTCCCATTGTACCACGTATCGCTATTTCTTCCTTCTCCATTGGCGTATGGGGTATGGGTGGAATGACCGTTTAGACGCCTATGCGAGCGTTGTAATTAGTGTGATCTTGCCTTCATAATCGCGACGGGAGCTTTTACGTAGCGGGTGCGACATATTCCTAGATTCATCGATTAATACGGCTTCTTAGAACCTTATAAGTTAACTTTCGTGGAACAATTCTTGCGTCTGGCAGTTAAAAAGCTTTCAGCATTTTTTTCGGAACCTCTTCCGTGAACCAAACAAACCTGTGACTCTGATGTAATTCCTCATGGCGGATTCTTGGACTGGGCCTGCAGCTCTATGGTCCACATTGTAGGGGAAGAAGATCCACCGAATAGCTAAAATTTTTTTGTGACAACTTTATTCGTAGGCGGTTCTGGTATTTTCCTTAACGCTGTTATACAATGAAATACACAGTACTTATATTTGTTGTAAAATGTGTCACAATGTGCCATCGGTGAACTTTATTTTAGAACATGGCATGTGAGCCTCACTGCCCCCTTTTTTAAACCAATTTGTGTCTGATTTTATTCTGAGAAGCTCAGTAATGTATGTAAATACCGTAAATGTAAATTTTATTCAAAAAGTACTTGAAGTGAAGCGCAGTTGGACAGCAAGAAATTCTTTAGCGCAACCCCCGCAACGATAGTAGTTGTGAATCTTTGAGTATGGACTCTAAAAGAAAATACAATTGATTTATTAAAAAAGAAAGAGGACTGTTAATCTGTATCTTGTGGAAAGAGGCCGTCGCTCAGAACGTATTGTCGCATTTAATAAAAATTGATATTTTAGTTTGCTGGTCCCGGCGGAGGTTCGAGTCCTCCCTCGAGCATGGCTGTGTGTGTTTGTCCTTAGGATAATTTAGGTTAAGTAGTGTGTAAGCTTAGGGACTGATGACCTTAGCAGTTACGTCCCATAAGATTTCACACACATTTGAACATTTTTTTGTTTTGTTGATATGTTAGTGATAAAACCGAGTACAGTATGTGAAAGAGTTGCCAAACATTTACGTATACAAATTTTCTGGAAGTGAAGAATAGAAATATCTTGTTTTTCGAAAAGGAGGTGAACTTCATTGTCGTCGCCGTTTATCAATCGACAAAATTGTAACTGTACAAAGTTCACTAAAATACAGGAAAAGAAATGCATTCTCTATAAGTAACAACCTCTCATAATGTCTTAGTTACAGTAATTGGATTATATTCTTGTACAGTAGTATGGTGCTGAACTCCACTGACCAATTTTGATGTAGCAGGACGTGTAGTTTGAAGGAAGTCTGTGTGCCAAGCAATCTCCTTTTCTTACGAAAAGCAGATTGCTGTTTGATCTTATTTACTTACAACAGTGGTCCCTTAGGTATGAAAAGCTACAAAAACTTGGGCTCAGAGCTATCCGCAATACGGCCAAGTAACTGAGTCGTATTTTAAACCTTAACGAATAATAACTTCTTCCAAATTGTAATACGTCACCAACTGGTGCAGAAGCTGATCATTCAAGGAGACAGTAACCAAAATTCAGGTACCAGTTAAGACTGAAAGTAAAAATCTCAATCAGAAATCAGTCTCTCTCTCTCTCTCTCTCTCTCTCTCTCTCTGTCTCTCTCTCTCTCTCTCTCCAAACACACATATAAATATTCCTATTATTAAGATAAAAGTCATTTTATAAACTTCGATACACTTACTTCAAGACGGAAGGAAATGTTATTGGAAAAATCTATATTTTTATACTTTTCATTATTGATACAACTTTTTCTTCTATTGGACAACAGTGGCGATGGCAATATTAGTGTCCAAAACTGGTGTAGGATGAATCGCATGAGTATTTGGAAGAAATTTCCGTTGTATACTCACTGCATTCCTATACTAGAACAGAAATCTGCCTCCTGCTCTGCCTAGTATTGAGGCTATGTGATTATTCCATTTCATATAGCCACAAAATGTTTTTCCTTATAAAATGCACACTTTTGTATTTCTGAATATCTAAAGCAAGTTGTGAAACTTTGAATAACTTTGATATCAAAATATTCACGGGTGTACTGCAGGTCTACAGTGTCCAAGGGGCACAATATTTCGGCGATCATACATGTCGCCATCATCAAGTGAACTGACGGACTGAGCTCCTGTGAACGTGCCGGCACGGAGATCCGTACGCTATGGCTGCTCAGAGGGAACTGGGTTCGGTCGCGGCGGCGGCCGATTTAAATACCCTCCGCCCGCGGCGCGCTCCCTCCGCTGTCCGCGCCACGGTCGCGCGGTGGAACAGATTGCGACGGCGTCTGAGATGACGTCGGTGTGATGGCTCTGTCCGCCGTGGTCGTCACAACTATACGTTTGCTCGATTTACTCTTGATTAACCCAATCGCTGGTTCCCAAGCCTTGCTAAGATTATAGCCACAGTCACGATTTATGAGGTCGTCATTGGTGCGAATTTCGATGGCCTCTCTAACAACTCTGTCCCAGTATCTCGACGTCTGTACCAGAATCCTCGTGCGTTCATATTCCATAGCGCGATTTTCCGACAAACAATGTTCAGCGACCGCCGACTTGCTCGGATACAGCAGTCGAGTGTGCCTCTGGTGTTCACGGCATCGATCCTCGACGGCACGCATCGTCTGACCAATATACGACTTGCCACATTGACACGGAATCTGGTACACGCAGGCCTTCCTCAAACCGAGGTCATCTTCGGCGCTCCCCACCAGTGCACGAGTTTTATTCGGAGGACAAAACACAGTTCCGACCCGGTGTTTCTTCAAATGTGGGCGATTTTCCCCCAGAGTGCGCCTGTACATGGAATAAACACAGTGCCTACCTCCTCCCTCGTGATTTCATCCATCTCCACAGGTTGTGCTGTAGTGGTTGGGCGGAGAGCACGTTGAATCGGCCACTCTGAGTACCCATTTTTCGAACTACAGTTCTCGGATGTTCCAATTCCTGGGGTAGACTCTCTGCGTCAGAGATAGTGCGCGCCCTATGTACTAGTTTTAAGTACTCCATTCCTCTGTGAAGGGTGGTGGCAGCTGTCTGCGTGCAAATACAGATCAGTCTGAAGTTACTATTCATACTGTCTGCCAGGTCATTAACAGACAACATGAATAGCAAGGTCCTCAACACTTTTCCCGGCAGCACACCTGAAGTTACTCCTACATCCGTCGAAGTTTCTCACCTCCAAAGCAGCATGTTCCGTCCTCCTTACCGTGATATCCTCAGTCCAGTTACAAACTTCGTTTTATAATCCATGCGATCCTACTTTCGTTAATATGCATTTGTGTACTGCTTAGTCAATTGGATCCTGGCTTCCCGTACTGCAGCGAACGACCGTCGCAGGTAGCAAGAGGAGAACCGCACCGGAAATGACCGCGGAGAAGCCCTCGGACGTTGGCGCGCCAGGTACATATAGTCTGCGGCCGCGAGCTCGGCTCCAGTTCACCACCGGCAATGGAGGGTGAAGCTTTGACAATGCCAGCCACTCGTGCTGGCGAAACGTCAGAAAAATCATTAGAAAAATCATTAGATGCACGTCGGCCGAAGAACCCGAGACAGAAGCCAATAGGCAGTTTGTTAGTCAATTTTGTTCAGAAGTCAGTGTTTCCATCGGATTGCCTTGAGCGATGACTTTCAGGATATCAAGTGAGATAAACGCAAGTTGAATTTTGAAATACATGACTAATGGTAGAGAGGTGGTCATTCCGACCGAAGTACTTAATTCATTCTACTGGTAGGAACCTCATACAGACGTTGACACTGAACATGCGAAGGGTATTCAATAAGTAATGCAACACATCTTTTTCTAGGGCAGTTTCGGTTAAAACATACGGAATTTGCTGTGGGACATGGTGGAATATTCCCGCCTCAGTCCCTGCAGTTTATGACAGGTGGCGGCGCGATAAGATGCTTGCAAAATGACGTTTGTAATGGAGGTCCGTTCCAAGCAGAGAGCTACGATTCTTTTGGCCGAAAACCAGAACATCGCAGGTGCTTGCAGAATGTCTATAGAGACGTGACAGTGAACAAAAGCAAGGTGAATCGTTGGCCGAGATGTCTGTCGTACAGTTTCATGACAGGTGGCAGCGCTATACGTTGCGTTCCAAGGTGCGTTCCAGTAGAGAGCTGCCATTCTTTTGGCCGAAAACCAGAACATCGCAGGTGCTTGCAGAATGTCTATGGAGACGTGACAGTGAAAAAAAGCAAGGTGAATCGTTGGGCGAGATGTCTGACGTACAGTTTCATGACGGGTGGCAGCGCTATACGTTGCCTTCAAACTGATGTCTGTAACGGAGGTGCGTTCCAAGTAGACAGCTGGCATGCTTTTTGTCGAAAACTAGAACATCGCAGGTGCTTGCAGAATGTCTACGGAGATGTTGTTACACCCCGCCCGTCACTTATCTTGTTTTGGTGTGTGTTCACCCCAGCTAATTGACTAACAGATCAACAGAGAGTGCAAAACTGCTGCAATATCGGATAACGCAAAGAACGTAATAAGGCCCTGTGACTCCTGATTGAACTGCGGTGGCAGTGTTGACATTAATTGATTCAGAATTGATCGCTTTTAATTAAAAAGGGGTGCACATTGATGTTATATTCAGCTATTGAACACCACATGCAAATGTTGAACATAAAATTAGGAGAGTGACTTGGGATTTCAACTACTTGATTGAAAACAGATGCAGTCGATTAGCACAAATTTATTTTAACTCACGACCTTCAATCATCACATTACATGACTCTCCTAACAGGCAGTGGTAATAAATTGCGTTTACATGGAGTAAAGCATAATAAATCAAAAGTAATTCATATCAAGTGACCCAGGCATAATGCGAAGTGCGAGAAGAATTCTACAATACACGGCCCATGAAACCCTCGTGGACACTTTGCTGATGTGATCCAGTAAATTAATCAGTGTCCTAACTCAAACCTGAGCAGGCGCAATATCACCAAGTTCAGTGCGGTGGGGCGTCGTCGTTCTGCTGACGTCAGCCGACCTTGTGGTGCTACAAGGCTGCGCTTGTCTATTCACTCCTAGCTATCTTGCTCAGTACATAACTGAACGAAAACTTTCAATCTCCAAGCTCAATCGTTGCGTTTGCTGAGTCCTAAACTGCAGAGGTGCTCACTCTCTCTCAGGCAAGCTGAGTAAAGAACGCCACGTCCGCACTCTAGGCAAGCTGAGAACGGAAGACCCCCAAGGAGACTTCTCCCAGTCTACTCTTCGCCTCGGTTTCCCATCTAGCAAAATCACTTACGCCAATTGCAGCGCAAGTCGCATTAATTTTGCGTTGCTTCCCAGTGCTGACCAATGCCTGCTCTGGGAAATGAACAAATTCCCACAAAATTTCCCTTCCTCTTAACTTCTGCTATTTAGCTCCTCCCAGACAACCCATCACGGTTAGGGTCTGCACAAAACACCAATTTTTCCAGAATTCTGACTCCCAGGAGAGTACTTCAAATTCCTTGGTCCTACATTCCCATCGGAGGCCAGTGTGATTCATTCTGTCACTCTTCACCTGATTTGCTTCAGAGCGTGAATTCAGCATGAAGTTGCTATAGTCATGAACATGCATATTTTGGCCTCTGTTGACCGCTCCACCGTAGCTTTGCATGGATTATTCGCATGTTTCACTGAAAACGGGACGACGGACATTTATCAACAGGCGTACAAGTTCTCCATCTGCTTCCCAGTACACCAGCATGGGATCAACCACCCACTCACAACCACTCATCTTAAAGCACCTGGAGGCCGCGTGCCGTTACCGCTTTCTCAGAGCTTGAGCTGCCCTAAGCTGCCTATTGTCACTTCCCTTCACCGCTCCCCAGCCGGCCACAGTCAGTTCTGAATACTTCCCTGGGATAAACTAGCCTCCAGTAAAAAGACGCGTTTCCACAAAGTTTTCATGTCATGTGAATTACTTTAAAACCATCACCCGACATTAATTATTCCAATACTATACCCTCTACAAGATGCATTGTGCCTTGTCAGTCATTTTTGTTCAGCCCTACTGTTCGCTCAACGTGAGTTACGTGACCTTTAATGACTTCATGTAAGGGGCATAGTTCTTGCCATCTTACAACGTGACAGTGAACAAAAGCAAGGTGAGTCGTTGGGCGACATGTCTGTCATAAACATAACAATGTTGCGCAAATCTGTTCGATTCCTGGCGTGCCAGCTGGCCCCACACAGCTGTGACTCCTGTAATGTTCGAACGTGTAGCCACATTCGAGGTGATCGACTGACTCTCCTGCTAGTGCTGATATACTCGTCCACTAGCTGGGGTACTCAAAAGATGTATGCCTATATTTTGCACCTTCCGACTTCCATTTGCGTGGCCTGATGAAAGATACACTCCGCAGGAAGCAGTACCTGGTCGATGGGGAAGCTATTGATGCAGCAAGATGTTGACTCCGTCGTCGACCAGTGGAGTGGTACCATGTGCGCCATCCTAGTAAGGTGGTGCAAGGCCGTCGTACTGAGTGCAGGTTATGTTGAGAAATAGGGTTTTGTTGCCAAGAGAATGGAGAATAATATGCTGTACCAGAATCATGAAGAAAACTACCTTGCTTGCATTACTTATTGAACGCCGCTCATATTATGGCACAGGCTTGGACCAAGACTACTTTCAGTGGTCTGGTAGTTTAGCAACCCACAGAGGTCATATCCTCTTACGCATAGTTTTAATACAATTCTCTCTCAGTTTTCTTCACAGGCCTGCTGCAAATAACTGTAGAAATCGTTATAGTCACAGAAATATTTTAAACTATATGTTCAATGATGATCCAAATCAATATGAACACTCCCAACTGCAAGACTATTGGTGTCGAAGGATCTTGACGCGCCAAGGAACGTACGTATGTGGATCAGAGGCGAATTGGGAATGATTCTAGCAACGATACGGTCCATAAATGTGGAAATTGATATAAGGGTCTTTGACAAAGAGCAGATTGTTATTACCTGGCGCCTGGGAATGTGCCTATCTCAAATGGCCAAGCTGATCGGCTGTTCCCGTACAACTCGAGAGCGTCTGTGGAATATGGTTGAAGGATGGTGACTAAGTGGTAGACTTCTATGCCTCATCGCAAAACCTGGATGTCAGAGGCTTGGCTGCTCCGTGAATGTTTCGGAGTACGCCGTTTAACCCAATTTGCTGACCATGGGCCACAGCAGCAGACGACCACGACGCGTCCGAAATTCAAATGGCTCTGAGCACTATGGGACTTAACATCTGATCTCATCAGTCCCCGAGACTTAGAACTACTTAAACCTAACTAACCTAAGGACATCACACACATCCATGCCCGAGGCAGGATTCGAAACTGCGACCGTAGCACCAGCGCGGTTCCGGACTGAAGTTACTAGAGCCGCTCGGCCACAGACGACGTTTTCCTATGTCGACCCAATGACACTGGCAATTACGATGATAGCAGGCACGGGATCATCGATACCGGACAGTGGATCAGTGGCAACGTGTCGTCTTATCGGATGATTCTCGTTTCTTGTCACAGCATGGTAAGACAGGCCAACGTCTGCTTGTAACATACATCGTGCCGCGTCCGCAGGCTGGTGGGAGTAATATTATGCTATGAGGGACATTTATCTGAGTTTCCAAGAGATCTGTGGAAGTAATCGAAGGAACCGTCACATTTGTGAGATACGTGAACGTTATTGTGAACTACATGGGTCCTGGCATGCTTGATGTTTTCCCCGACGGCGGTGGCATCTTCTAGCAGGATAACTGTCAGTGTCACAAGGCCGGAATCGTGTTATAGTTGTCTGAGGAGCATGATAGTGGACTCACTTTGTCGTCGTGACCACTAAATTCAACTCACATACCACCGGCTTGTAATTTCTGAAAATCATTTGACCTGTATGTAGACGTCTCGTGCCATACGCGTTCACGATCATATCAAGCACTTATCGAATCCTCATCATGCAGAATTCCAACCCACCGTTAACCAGATTTTCATGATTTTTTGGTTCGTGTCCTTTACTGTATGTAGATGTTAACACTATTGATCATTTCACTATAGCTAACTTCGCAAAAAAAAAAAAGTAAAAAAAAATGGTTAAGGTGTTGTTCGTTGAGCATATCTGAAAAAATGAGATTCTGACTCTGTTACAGTTTAAATTTCAGCAGGCCCTCCCCACCAGTCACGTCAGTTACCTTTTCACTGAACGAATATTAAAATACCTAGTCTAAGCGATGTGGTGTAGTGGCAACACTCTGCAATCTCATTCGGTGTTCAAACTCTCGTCCAGCTAACCAAATTTAGATTGTCTCAAATCGCTTAAGCAAAATGCCAGAACATTTCCTCCTAAAGAAAGATTATTCACTTTCCCTGACTTCCCCAACCCGAGCTTCTGCTCCGTCTTCGATGACCTCGTGGCCTGTTGGACAGCCCCCTTCCCCTCCGCCGCCATGCCACTCCTTAACGATATCTCCACACTCTTTTGCTTGACGGTGATTGCAGCGTAGCCCGTCTATTGATCTATCGAGGTCACCGCTACTGTACTCTACACTGGAGTGAAAGGTACACTTTTCAGTAAGTCTTCTTTTTATATGATATTGTTTCAAATACGGAACAGTTCACAGTCCTGGTAGCACTCCTTGCAACAGTATAGCGATTTGTTCTTCATTGTTTCATTGCTGAACAAAGCAAAGCGGTAATAAGCAAAGCAACAAATGTAAAACACACTCTTTAAACTGTAACATGGCATAACGAGAGTAGCAGTCCATGATCAACCGTCTTAGTACCAGGGAAAGGTAGGTTTTATTGAACTGTTGCTCCACACAGAGCAGTCTGAATTTACTCATGATTTCGTATTATCTGTCTCCATCTACTTCACATTTCAGTAGCCTCCAATTGATTCCTATCTTCTTCTTATTCTGTTGTTCTAGATCTTCCCCCTCCCACTTTGCACTTCTTCTTTTCATCTCCTTCTTCTTCTCCTCCAGTAATTACCATTAATTCTAGTTCTTCCCCCTTCTGCTTTGTTCTTTCACTTTCCCTTTTCGAACATTAGAAAATACACCGAAGAAAACGGTCTATTAACGCATAACTACCACGGATTCACAAAACATCATTCTTGTGAAATGCAACTGGCTGCTCATTCCCACCAGGTAAGGACTGCTATCGGCAGGAGGTCTCGGATTGATTTCATATCTTTCACAAGCTGCGAAACAGTGACCCGTATAAAGTATAAATTTCCTTTACTTTACGTCTATGGTCACAAACTTTTCGTCAACGGATTACCGGTTTCGGTCTAAAATGACCATCTTCAGATCTGTTTTTATAAAACAGCGACCACACAGTAATTCCGCAACACGATGTGGTATGGACTCTATTAATGTCTGAAGTAGTGCTGGAGGGAATTGACACCATTAATCCTGCAGGGCTCTCCACAAAACGGTAAGAGCAGGAGGGAGCGGAGATCTCTTCTGAACAGCACGTTGCAAGGCATCCCAGGTATGATCAATGATGTTCATGTCTGGTGGCCATCGGAAGTGTTTAAACTCAGAAGTGTGTTGTTGGAACCACTCTGTAGTACTTCTGGACGTGTGGGGTGTCGCATTGTCCTGCTGGAATTTCCCGAGTCCATCGGAATGCACAATGGAAATGAATGGATACAGGTGATCAGACAGGACGCTTACGTACATGTCACCTGTTAAAGTCGTATCTAGACGTATCAGGGGTCCCATATCACTCCAACTGCACACGCCCCAAACCATCACACAGTTTCCACCATCCTGAACAGTCCCCTGTTGACGTGCAGGGTCCATGGATTCATAAGGTTGGCTCCATACCCGTGCACGTCCATCCGCTCGATGCAATTTTAAACGAGACTCGTCAGACCAGGCAATATGTTTTCAGTCATCAACAGTCAAATGACGCTGTTGACGGACCCAGGCGAGGCGTAAGAGCAGGAGGGAGCGGAGATCTCTTCTGAACAGCACGTTGCAAGGCATCCCAGACACGCTCAATAATGTTCATGTCTGAGGAGTTTGGTGGCCAGTGGAAGTGTATAAACTCAAAATGGTGTTCCTGGAGCCACTCTGTAACAATTCTGGACGTGTGGGGCGTCGCATTGTCATGCTGGAATTGCCCAAGTCCGCCGTAATGCACAATGAACATGAATGGATGCAGGTGATCAGACAAGATGCTTACGTACATGTCACGTGTCAGGGTCGCATCCAGACGTATCAGAGATCCCATATCACTCCAACTGCACGCGCCCCACACCGTTACAGATCCTCCAACAGCTTGAGCAGTCTCCTGCTGCCATGCAGGGTTCATGGATTCATGAGGCTGACTCCATTCCCGTACACGTCCATCCCCTCCACGCAATTTGAAACGAGACTCTTCAGGCCAGGCAGCACGTTTCCAGTCACCAACAGACAATATCGGTATTGATGGGCCCAGACGAGGCGTAAGCTTTGTGTCGTCAGTCATCAAGGGTAGACGAGTTGGCCTTTGTCTCTGAAAGCCCATATCGATGATGTTTCGTTGAATGGTTTGCACCCTGGCAGTTGTTGGTGGCCCAGCATTGAAATCTGCAGCAATTTGCGGAAGGGTAGCATTTCTGTCACGTTGAATGATTCTCTGCAGTCGTCGTGGACCCCTGCCGCAGCGGAGATTTGATGTTTCACCGTATTCCTGATATTCACGGTACACTCGTGAAATGGTCGTACGGGAAAATCCTCACCTCGGAGATGCTGTGTCCCATCGCTCGCGCGCCGACTATAAAACTAAATTCAAACTCACTTCAGTCTTGATAACTTGCCATTGTAGCAGCGGCAGCCGATCTAACAACTCCGCCAGACATATGCGTTGCCGACCGCAGCGCCGTATTCTGCCTGTTTACAGTTCTCTGTATTTGAATACGTATGCCTGTACCAGTTTCTTTGGCGCTTCCATGTAGATTTGTAAAAAGTTCCTCACAAGTGGTTTCTAATTAAATCGCATGTCTATGAAGTATCGCCTCAGTTGTGCTACTGGGTTCGTTATTTCCTGTCAGAAAGCTCGCAGTTGGTAGTAAATGGCGGGAAGTCATCGCGTGATGGAGAAGTGATATGTGGGGCTCCCAATAAAGTGTTAAAGACCCTCTGCTGTTCCTGATCTACGCAAACATTTCAGGAGACAATCTGAACCGCTCTCTTAGATTTCTTGCAGGTGATGTTGTCGTTTACCCTCTAGGAGAGTGATCACAAGATCAAAAGAAATTGCTAAATGATTTAGGCGAGATATGTGTATTATACTAAAAGTCTCAGTTGACCTGCAACAATAAAAAGTCTGAAGTCCTCTTGACGAGTACTAAAAAAAAAAATCACGTTAAATTAGATTACGCGATAAACTACACACCTTAAAGCTAAATACGAAGAAAATACAATTACGAATAACTTAAATTTGGTCCGTCACATAGAAAATGTTCTGAGGAAGGTGAACAAAAGACTACGATATATTGGCAGAATACATAGAAGATACAACAAATCTACTGAAGTGACTGCCTACACTACGGTTGTCTGTCTTCTGCAGTATGTCTATTGTAGTGCAGCATGGGATCCTAACCAGATAGGATCGATGAAGGATGTCAAAAAAATTCAGTGAAGGGCAGACTTTTCGTATTATCGCGAAATAGGGGATATAGTGACTCTGATATGATCCGGGATTTCGGGTGGCAAACATTAAAGAAGTCATTTTTACTTATAGCGAGATCTTTTTCAAGAAATTTCAGTCACCAGTTTTCTCCTCCGAATGCACTAACCTTTTATTTTTTTTTTTGGCTTCTTCATAAAATGTTCAAATGTGTGTGGAATCTTATAGGACTTAACTGCTAAGGTCATCGGTCCCTATGGCTTCTTCATACATTAAGGGACAAATAACCATTGTAATAAAATAAGAAATATTAGAACTCGCACAGAGAGATTTAGATGTTATTTTTCCTTCGTGCTATCCAGTAGTGGCTCTGAGCACTATGGGACTTAACATCTATGGTCATCAGTCCCCTAGAACTTAGAACTACTTAAACCTAACTAACCTAAGGACATCACACAATGCCCAGTGCTATCCAGTAGTGGAAAGGTTGAGAAGTAGTCTGAAAGTCGCTCTACCAAGCAATGAAATATAAACTGCAGGGTAGTCATGTAGCTGTAGATGTAGATGTCCTTCTTCATTTGTTGTCTGCCATTGCAAAATCGTGTCCGCATTGAAACGGCTCCCAGGGGACGTGTCCCGGCTGACGCACCCTACTTACGTCACTGACTGTAGCGCCCAAAGATAACTTCCTTACAGCGGACTGATCTTTCGATTCGGTAAAAGTGCTATTATGGAGTCGGCGACTGTTGCGTTGCGTGCCGATGTTGGTATGTTGTTGTTGTGGTCTTCAGTTCTGAGACTGGTTTGATGCAGCTCTACATGCTACCCTATCCTGTGCAAGCTTCTTCATTTCCCAGTACCTACTGCAGCCTACATCCTTCTGAATCTGCTTAGTGTATTCATCTCTTGGTCTCCCTCTACGATTTTTACCCTCCACGCTGCCCTCCAATGCTAAATTTGTGATCCCTTGATGCCTCAAAACATGTCCTACCAACCGATCCCTTCTTCTAGTCAAGTTGTGCCAAAAACTCCTCTTCTCCCCAACTCTATTCAAAACCTCCTCATTAGTTATGTGATCTACCCATCTAATCTTCAGCATTCTTCTGTAGAACCACATTTCGAAAGCTTCTATTCTCTTCTTGTCTAAACTATTTATCATCCATGTTTCACTTCCATACATGGCTACACTCATAGCAAATACTTTCGGAAACGACTTCCACACACTTAAATCAATACTCGATGCTAACAAATTTCTCTTCTTCAGAAACGCTTTCCTTGCCATTGCCAGTCTACATTTTATATCCTCTCTACTTCGACCATCACCAGTTATTTTGCTCCCCAAATAGCAAAACTCCTTTACTACTTTACGCGTCTCATTCCCTAACCTAATTCCCTCAGCATCACCCGACTTAATTCGACTACGTTCCATTACCCTCGATTTGCTTTTGTTGATGTTCATCTTATACCCTCCTTTCAAGGCACTGTCCATTCCGTTCAACTGCTCTTCCAAGTCCTTTGCTGTCTCTGACAGAATTACAAGTCATCGGCGAACCTCAAAGTTTTTATTTCTTCTCCATGGATTTTAATGCCTACTCCGAACTTTTCTTTTGTTTCCTTTACTGCTTGTCAATATATAGATTGAATAACATCGGGGAGAGGCTACAACCCTGTCTCACTCCCTTCCCAACCACTGCTTCCCTTTCATGCCCCTCGACTCTAATAACTGCCATTTGGTTTCTGTACAAACTGTAAATAGCCTTTCGCTCCCTGTATTTTACCCCTGCCAAATCCAGGATTTGAAAGAGAGTATTCCAGTCAACATTGTCAAAAGCTTTCTCTAAGTCTACAAATGCTAGAAATGTAGGTTTGCCTTTTCTTAATCTTTCTTCTAAGATAAGGCGTAAGGTCAGTATTGCCTCACGTGTTCCAACATTTCTACGGAATCCAAACTGATCTTCCCCGAGGTCCGCTTCTACCAGTTTTTCCATTCGTCTGTAAAGAATTCGCGTTAGTATTTTGCAGCTGTGACTTATTAAACTGATAGTTCGGTAATTTTCACATCTGTCAACGCCTGCATTCTTTGGGATTGGAATTATTATAGTATTCTTGAAGTCTGAAGGTATTTCGCCTGTCTCATACATCTTGCTCACCAGATGGTACAGTTTTGTCAGGACCGGCTCTCCCAAGGCTGTCAGCAGTTCTAATGGAATGTTGTCTACTCCCGGGGTCTTGTTTCGACTTAGGTCTTTCAGTGCTCTGTCAAACTCTTCACGCAGTATCATATCTCCCATTTCTTCTTCATCTATATCCTCTTCCATTTCCATAATATTGTCCTCAAGAATATCGCCCCTGTATAGACCCTTTATATACTCCTTCCACCTTTCTGCTTTCCCTTCTTTGCTTAGAACTGGGTTTCCATCGAAGCTCTTGATATTCATGCAAGTGGTTCTCTTTTCTCCAAAGGTCTCTGTAATTTTCCTGTATGCAGTATCTCTATCTTACCCCTCGTCAGATAAGCCCCTACATCCTTAAATTTGTCCTCTAGCCATCTCTGCTTAGCCATTATGCACTTCCTATCGATCTCATTTTTAAGATGTTTGTATTCCTTTTTGCCTGATTCATTTACTGCATTTTCATATTTTCTCCTTTCATCAATTAAATTCAGTATCTCTTCTGTTACTCAAGGATTTCTACTAGCCCTCGTCTTTTTACCTACTTGATCCTCTGCTGCCTTCACTATTTTATCCCTCAAAGCTACCCATTCTTCTTCTACTGTATTCCCTTCCCCCATTTCTGTCAATTGTTTCCTTATGCTCTCCCTGAAACTATGTACAACCTCTGGTTCTTTCAGTTTATTCAGGTCCCATCTCCTTAAATTCCCACCTTTTTGCAGTTTCTTCAGTTTTAATCTACAGTTCATAACCAATAGATTGTGGTCAGAGTCCAGATCTGCCCCTGGAAATGTCTTACAATTTAAAACCTGGTTCCTAAATCTCTGTCTTACCATTATATAATCTATCTGAAACCTTCTAGTATCTCCAGGGTTCTTCCATGTATACAACCTTCTTTCATGATTCTTGAACCAAGTGTTAGCTATGATTAAGTTATGCTCTGTGCAAAATTCTACCAGGCGGCTCCCTCTTTCATTTCTTAGCCCTAATCCTTATTCTCCTACTACATTTCCTTCTCTCCCTTTTCCTACTACCGAATTCCAGTCACTCATGACTATTAAATTTTCGTCTCCCTTCACTACCTGAATAATTTCTTTTATCTCATCATACATTTCATCAATTTCTTCATCATCTGGCATATAAACTTGTACTACTGTAGTAGGCGTGGGCTTCGTGTCTATTTTGGCCACAATAATGCGTTCACTATGCTGTTTGTAGTAGCTTTTCCGCACTCCTATTTTTTTATTCGTTATTAGCCGGCCGAAGTGGTCGTGCGGTTAAAGGCGCTGCAGTCTGGAACCGCAAGACCGCTACGGTCGCAGGTTCGAATCCTGCCTCGGGGATGGATGTTTGTGATGTCCTTAGGTTAGTTAGGTTTAACTAGTTCTAAGTTCTAGGGGACTAATGACCTCAGAAGTTGAGTCCCATAGTGCTCAGAGCCATTTTGAACCATTCGTTACTAAACCTACTCCTGCATTGCCCCTATTTGATTTCACCTGAACAAAAGTCTTGTTCCTCCTGCCACCGAACTTCACTAGTTCCCACTATATCTAACTTTAACCTATCCATTTCCCTTTTTAAATTTTCTAACCTACCTGCCCGATTAAGGCATCTGACATTCCACGCTCCGATCCGTGGAACGCCAGTTTCCTTTTTCCTGATAACGACGTCCTCCTGAGTAGTCCCCGCCCGGAGATCCGAATGGGGGACTATTTTATCTCTGGAATATTTTACCCAAGAGAATTCCATCATCATTTAATGATACAGTAAAGCTGCAGGCCCTCGGGAAAAATTACGGCTGTAGTTTCCCCTTGCTTTCAATCGTTCGTAGTCCCAGCACAGCAAGGCCGTTTTGGTTAACCTTACAAGGCCAGATCAGTCAATCATCCAGACTGTTGCCCTCGCAACTACTGAAAAGGCTGCTGCCCCTCTTCAGGAACCACACGTTTGTCTGGTCTCTCAATAGATACCCCTCCGTTGTGGTTGCACCTACGGTACGGCTATCTGCATCGTTGAGGCACGCAAGCCTCCCCACCAACGGCAGGGTCCATGGTGCATGGGGGCAGGCGAGGAAACGTACACTGCCGTTACGTACACTAACCCCCAGGGGAAGTTACTGGGGCGTTAGCGGCCACGAGGCAGGAAAAATACCGCTAGTTGCACGTAACAAACAGTAAGAAACTGAACGCAATATATAGTAACTAGAACTCCAGGAAAGCTAATCAGATCCGCCTTCCCCAAGCACTGCACTCACTGCTCTACACTTCGGCAACACTATGAGTAGCAACACGAGCCCAAGTCACTGGAGAATCGCAAGGCCTCGCAATGGGGGAGGTTTCTCTACTTTAATCCAAATGGACTCAACTTAGAGCTTGCAGGATCCTGTTTATGACGAGGTCGTGCACCCTCGTGACCACAGCACTTCGATCCAGCAGTCCATGCACGCCGCCAGCGGTCCCGGTGTGTTCTCGCACTGCACGGACCTGGCTCCTCCTGAGTCTCCAACCGAACCGCACACTGAGAAGATCCGGAAGAACAACGGCGTCGCCCCAAAGATAGGGCCACAGTTACTACCTATGGATAACCGCCGCTGCTGCCCCTAGCGAACAAATGGTTCAAATGGCTCTGAGCAGTATGGGACAACTTCTGAGGTCATCAGTCCCCTAGAACTTAGAACTACTTAAACCTAACTAACCTAAGGACATCACACACATCCATGCCCGAGGCAGGATTCGAACGTGCGACCATAGCAGCAGCGCGGTTCCGGACTGAAGCGCCTAGAACCGCTCGGCCACCCCGGCCGGCCACTATCGGACAGGCAACGCTTGTGAAACCAAGTGGCACCAGTCAGCACGAGAAAAAGGCAAACAACCGCAATCATGTCAAGTAAATGATACGGTCTGGGCTGCAACAGAGGACGGAAACCTACAAAAAGCACCGACGCGAACCACAGCAGGGCTCAGCAACTATTCGTGGGCTTCATGTTCCGAAACAGCGAAGGAATTTTTGTGGATGACACCATGTCAGAGGGCCACAATTTTTCGCGACTGGTTTGAGGAACGTTCTGGATAATTCGAGCGAGCGATTTGGCCATCCAGATCGCCCTACATGAATCTCATCATACACATGAGACACAATCAGGAGGTCAGGTGGTGCACAAAATCCTGCACTGGCAATACTTTCGCAATTATGGATGCCTATACAGGGTGGTCCATTGATAGTGACCGGGCCAAATATCTCACGAAATAAGTGTCAAACGAAAAAACTACAAAGAACGAAACTCTTCTAGCTTGAAAGGGGAAACCAGATGAGGCTATGGATGGCCTGCTTGATGGCGCTGCCATAGGTCAAACGGATATCTACTGAGTTTTTTTTAAATAGGAACCCCCATTTTTATTACATATTCGTGTAGTACGTAAAGAAATATGAATGTTTTAGTTGGACCACCTTTTTCGCCTTGTGTTAGATGGCGCTGTAATAGACACAAAAGAATAAGTACGTGGTATCACGTAACATTCCTCCAGTGCGGACGGTATTTGCTTCGTGATACATTACACGTGTTAAAATGGTCCGTTTACCAATTGCGGAAAATGTCGATAACGTGTTGATGTATGACTATTGTGATCAAAATGCCCGACGGGCGTGTGCTATGTATATGCTTCTTGGTATCCTGGATAACATCATCCAAGTGTGTGGACCGTTCGCCGGATAGTTACGTTATTTAAGGAAACAGGAAGTGTTCAGCCACATGTGAAACGTCAACAACGACCTGCAACAAATGATGATGCCCAAGTAGGTGTTTTAGCTGCTGTCGCGGCTAATCCGCACATCAGTAGCAGACAAACTGCGCGAGAATCGGGAATCTCAAAGACGTCGGTGTTGAGAATGCTACATCAACATCGATTGCACCCGTACCATATTTCTATGCACCACGAATTGCATGGCGACGACTTTGAACGTCGTGTACAGTTCTGCCACTGGGCACAAGAGAAATTATGGGACGATGACAGATTTTTTGCACGTACTCTATTTAGCGACGAAACATCATTCACCAACATCGGTAACGTAAACAGGCATAATATGCACTATTGGGCAACGGAAAACCCACGATGGCTGCGACAAGTGGAACATCAGCGACGTTGACGGGTTAATGTATGGTGCGGCATTATGGTAGGAAGAATTATTGGCCCCCATTTTATCGATGGCAATCTAAATGGTGCAAAGTGTGGTGATTTCGTACTTAATGTTCTACCGATGTTAGTAGAAGATGTTTCACTGCATGACATAATGGCGATGTACTTCCAACATCATGGATCTCCGGCACATAACTCGCGTGCGGTTGAAGCGGTACTGAATAGCATATTTCATGACAGGTGGATTGGTCGTCGAAGCACCATAGCATGGCCCGCACGTTCACCCGATCTGACGTCCCCGGATTTCTTGCTGTGGGGAAAGTTGAAGGATATTTGCTATCGTGATCCACCGACAACGCCTGACAACATGCGTCAGGGCACTGTCGATGCATGTGCGAACATTACCGAAGGCGAACTACTCGCTGTTGAGACGAATGTCGTTACACGTATTGCCAAATGCATTGTGGTTGACGGACATCATTTTGAGCATTTATTGCATTAATGTGTTATTTACAGGGAATCACGCTGTAACACGATGCGTTCTCAGAAATGATAAGTTGACATGTATCACATTGGAACAACAGAAACAAAATGTTCAAACGTACCTATGTTGTGTATTTTCATTTAAGAAACCTACCTGTTAGCAACTGTTCGTCTAAAACTGTGAGCCATATGTTTGTGACTATTACAGCGCCATCTATCACAAAGCGAAAAAAGTGGACCAACTAAAACATTCATATTTCTTTACATATTGTCGTGTGCATACTGTAAGATCTTCGGTACACACAACATCAGATTATTTGACTTGTCGCTCTTACGAAGTAGGCGAGTGTCAGCAGTATGTCTCGTGATCTTATCGTGGCGTGTTTATCTTCTGCCGTTAGGTCATACGATAGAAATCCGACTTGCACGCTTAGAGTAGCAGATTGACGGTGACCAACTTTAAACAGAACTTGATTAATTTTCACACACATTTATTAAAATAATAAAAAGCATAGACATTACATAACTTGATTCTGGGTGCTGTTTACAATTGACAATCTGAAGTTCCTTTGGTATTGGTACGTTAATCTTATTCTCACATATCTCTGATACTTGACAAAGTGTCTATACATTTATCTTCATGGCTATGTACAGGAATGTGATAATCTTATTAGGCGCAGACTGAAACTTGACTATAGACTTGTACAGACTATTGCAGACTCGTACAGACTAATGCAGACAAATGCAGACTGAGTAATCAGAGGTCTGTACACTCGTTATAATACCTTGCGCGTTCAGGTATCACTGCACGAGGAGAAAATGTTCTACATTAGCAGCAATCTCATTGGCTGCGTCACATATTAATACGCGGATCGGCGGAAGCAAATTTGGTCCGTCTCTAAAGCAGCGCCATCTCGTAGTGCGGGGACGGACGAGCGCTGCGCCTGCACTGTTGTGCTTAGCAGGGCGCGCTCTAGTGGGAAAGTTGTGTGCGCACTGACTATGCAGAACTATGTACACAACAGCTATTACACGAATATGTAATAAAAAATGGGGGTTCCTATTTAACACAACGCAGTTAATATCCTTTTGACCTATGGTAGCACCATCTAGCGGGCCAACTATAGCGCCATCTGGTTTCCCCCTTCAAGCTAGACAAGTTTCGTTCTTTGTAGTTTTTTTCGTTTGACGATTATTTTGTGAGATATTTGGCCCGGTTACGATCAATGGACCACACTGTAGAGGCAGCATGGTTCAGTGTTTCTGCAGGGGACTTTTTTAGTCCACACCACGTCGAGTTGCTGCCCTCAGAGTACAATGAGGAGCTGGTGACCGGGCGGCATTCACGAGCGGAGGCGCCGCTTCCGGGCGGTGAATAATGGCCGGCCGAGGAGAGGCCGCCGAGTTCCCGCACGCCGCTGAGTAACGCCCGGCCCGTCCCAGCTGCCCGGGCGCGCGGCTTGGCCCGCTCCACTGTGCGGCCCGGCTGCTTGTCCTGGCGCGTGGCGGGAATGCGCGGGTCGCGTGCCGGCGCTGCCAGCCTGCCCTCCTCCGCCGTCCGCCCACGACATTGGTAGGCCGCGCCGGCCGCCGCGGGCCCTGCCGGCAAGCTAATGCGTCGGCCGCGTCACTCACCCAGGCCCGGGGTGCGGCCCGAAGCCGTGTCCAGCCGGCACACTCGCCGAACGGGTACTCCGCACATCGTCCATTCGACAGTATTTCCGAAGGGAAAAGAAAAATGACCATCTTGAAACTTCCTGGCAGATTAAAACTGTGTGCCAGACCGAGACTCGAACTCGGGACCTTTGCCGTTCGCGGGCAAGTGCTCTACCAACTTTTTTGTTTATTTTTTTACGCTTTTTTGATTTTTTCTTTTTTTTAAATTTTTAGAAATTTCTTTAGGAAAATGGAACTACAAAAAAAAAACTAAATGCCACCGCCACTTTTCATCCTATAACAAAAAAATCTGATCCACTTCAGGCGTTGGCTCCTGACGAAACCTACGCCAGAGAGCTACCTATATACCATGGGAAATATGGGAAATCAAGGTTAGGGCTATCCTTACAAACAAAACAAAATCTTCCTTTTTCTTAATTTTATTTTTATTTTTTATTTTTTTTTATTTTATTATTATTTTTTGTGTAATTGATCAGAGGCCTTCTGCGCCCCGCTGGTAATATGTTTAGTCACGTCTTATCGAAATTGATGTGTTCCGTTCAATTGTTCAGAAATGTTCATTGGTTTAAACAGGAAACCCTCTTCTCTCTTGGCTTAAAACATTCCAGCTGCGAGGCGGGTCGTGGAAAGCGCTCCCAAGGAAGTTCGAGAAAAATTGTTTGTATTTTGGGTGACAGACAACGACATAACGACGGTCATTGAGGTATGTCCAAAAATCGAGTACAGAGTCTACAGTTTGTCCAAATAGGTAGTGAATGGCATGTACGCGAATCCAATTCACAGCACTGGTTTTTGTCCGAGGAAAATAGTCACGTTCCGGAAATAATAATGAAAGGGGAGTAATCCGATCCGGAATGTCCCGCATTAGATAAGCCACAATACGACGAATCAAGTGCCAAACCTCCACTGCCGGTCCGCAAACAAACCGATGTTCGTCATTGTCTGGCACTCCACACGTGGAACATAGAGGTGATTGGGCGAGGTGGATACGATGAAGGCGAAATTGGTTGATTTGCTTACCATTGACAGTTAGGTACCAGACAGATTGAACATTCGTGTCAAGGTAACAGGCGAACACCGCGCGCCATACATGACGCCAGTCAACCTGGGGGAACTTTTGCTCAATCGGATTAGGTGGACGACCTAATTGGAGGACATTGTATACTGCCTTTGTCTTGAGTAAAAGCTGTCTTGGTAAGGTGAGGCGTAGATAACTGAGTTCAAGAGAGAAGTATCGTATATAATGGAACTGGGCCAGAATCATCCGTCGCGGCCAAGTGCTCCAGCAAACCAACTGAGCTACCCAAGCACGACTCATGCGCTGTCCTCACAGCTTTACTTCTGCCAGTACCTCGTCTCCTACCTTTCAAACTTTACAGAAGCTCTCCTGCGAACCTTGCAGAACCAGCACTCCTGAAAGAAAGGATATTGCGAAGACATGGCTTAGCCACAGCCTGGGGCATGTTTCCAGAATGAGATTTTCAGTCTGCACCGGAGTGTGCGCTAAGCCATGTCCCGCAACATCCTTTCTTTCAGGAGTGCTATAGTTAAATTCTTTTATCTTGGCGGTTCGCGCATGCCCGCCCAAACGCGGGAGATTGCTGCGTTGCCAGTTGCACGCTCCAAGCAAACTTACGTTTAGGGGGGAGCGCGCAGTTTATGAAGTAAAGCCAACAAGGCTGCATTAACCCTTTCGCTGCTACAGAGACGTGCTCCCCGCATTCCGCGCTGTGTGCGATTTTGTCATCACTGCACTGCTCGCCTGTGCAGACACTGGTGTTCCGACAACTTTGACACACTTATCATTCGATTTCACAAAAACTATTTGGCCCAAAAATTTGATTTTTACGCATCTTCTTGACTGATACTTTCCCCCCATAAATGACTTAATTTTGTTTCGATGTTCAACGCAGTTATTGTGCAGCATTAACTGTAGTAAACCACTGCACGAAATTTTGACGAGTTTGCAGAGGCTAAAGTCGAAAGGGTATTCTTTCCGTATGGTTGATTTTAGTTGCCACTACAAATTTCAAAAAATTACACTCAAACGAATAAAATTCACGAAGTAAGACACTTTGATATTGTTTTTAAATAAAAAAATGCTAAGCACAGAACAAGGTTTGAATTCGGAATCTTTCGCTTGGCAGCCAAACTCTTTAACCATTACGCTAACACAGCCCAGATTCAATATAGTTGCTGGAGAAGTTTAAACGAGGACGCAAAATACCGACAAACACTGTTCGTATGACTATGAATTACGTTTCGTCGAAGTACAATAGGAAAGAAACAATTACCGCTGTTCTTTATTGCGAAAAAGCGGTTAGTGAGAATTATATAAACACCTTTCCTTGCTATCGCCTGAATTAGGAGGCTTATTGCTTGTTTGGTTTAATTCAGTAATAGAATATGAAGCAATTGGTATAAAGAATGCTTTTTCCAAACTTTCTATAAAAGAAATTCTGCTATCAAGACATTGCTTTCGTTCAGTTACTTTATTTATGACTGAACGTTTCTAAAACAGAAGACACTCGTCCGTGCTCTGTACTGCAGTCGAGCTCTGGCAACGTCATTCTCTGTTCATTGGCTGACTGTGTTTTGTGACGTCATATGCGCAGAACGAACATAAACTCGTCCGCCTTCATAAATGACCCGCACTTTAGTTCTGCAAGGTTCGCAGGAGAGCTTCTGTAAAGTTTGGAAGTTTAGAGACGAGGTACTGGCAGAAGTAAAGCTGTGAGGACGGGGCGTGAGTCGTTCTTCGCTATCTCAGTTGGTAGAGCACTTGCCCGCGAAAGGCAAATCTCCCGAGTTCGAGTCTCAGTCCGGCACACAGTTTCAATCTGCCAGGAAGTTTCATATCAGCACACATTCCGCTGCAGAGTGAAAACCTCATTCTCGAACGACCATCTTGCTCCACGTACTCGGGTTCCTCGCTGAGCCACATTAGATGTCGCGCCTGAGATACTGTGGCCAGCTCCTCAGATGGTGCAAGTTGAGACTACAATGGGTGTGCACTCTGGCAGGGTTCTCGAGCTGCCATTACAACTCAGGAAGCCTACCAAATAACCAAATTTTGTTACACACTCTCAGCATAGTAAGACGAATATGTGACCTCCTGAACTCGTCGTTTCTTATTCGCATGACTGTGTTATGACAATGGGAGCAATATCATCTCGGAACGACATATGCAGTTACTGAAACATCCCCTTAGAAAAATTAAGAATGACAGTGTTGGTAAATTCTTACACTATTTGATTTTCAAACAGCTGAGCAAAACTGAACGTACTCAGACATTTCTCTCTTTACTTATTCTGATCATCACTAAACTGTCACACAATATTTTTAGCGCAATGCAATCTGACTTTCAATAATCCCTACAAAAGAATGGCCGTGACCAACAATAACCTATACCTTTCATGAATCACTTACCTCACAAAAATCTTCGTTACTCGAACTACTGCAATACAGCGTGCGCCAATACTGCCAGCTAAATAAAAGATTCTAACTACTGAAGGTACTAACTACTGATAGGCATAGTTAGCAAATGAAAGGTTTTGATAGAGAACAAACAATGTATTTACCTTAATAGTGTTCAAAAGTCATAACATATATATCACTTCATGACATCCAGTCTTACAAATTTCGTTTTTCTGATGGACACACGTCCAGATCGTCCGCTCTCAAAACTCTACCATCTCTCTCCCCACATCTACCACTGCTGGCGACTCACCTCCAACTGCGCAACGCTACGCGCTGTTCACATACAACTGCCAACACTACAATAGCAAATATTCCAGCAATGCAAACCAGCCACAGACTGCACACAGCACAGTCGGTGATTTTCATACAGAGTGCTAAGTGGCGTTACCAACATAAAAACTTAAACACCCTACTTACATTACCATGAGCTATGAACCTGATGGTGCGGACTCGTTATATACCGCTATCCTCCTTAAATGTGGTACAACATGGCCTTTTTACACTGAAAAGCCAAAGAAACTGGTACACCTGCCCAGTATCGTGTAGCGCCCCCGCGAGCACGCAGAAGTGCGGCAGCACAACGTGGCATAGACTCAACTAATGTCTGAAGTGGTGCTGGAGGGAATGGACACCTTGTATCCTGCAGGGTTGTCCATAAATCCGTAAGAGTACGAGGGATAGAGATCTCTTCCGAACAGCATGTTGCAAGGCATCCCAGATACACTCAATAATGTTCATACCTGGGGCCAGCGGAACTGATTATACACAGAAGAGTCTTCCTGGAGCCAGTCTGTAGCAATTCTGGACATATGGGGTGTGGCATTGTCCTGCTGTAATTGACCAAGTCCTTCGGAATGTACAATGGACATGAATGCGTGCAGGTCATCAGACAGGATGCTTATGTACGTGTCACCTGTCAGAGCCGTATCTAGACGTATAAGGGATCCCATACTGCACACGCCCCACTCCATTACGGAGTCACTACCAGCTTGAACAGTCTCCTGCTGACATGCAGGACCCATTGATCCATGATGTTTGTCTCCATATCCGTACACGTCCATCCGCTCGATACAGTTTGAAACGAGATTCAAATGGCTCTGAGCACTATGGGACTTAACATCTGAGGTCTTCAGTCCCCTAGACTTAGAACTACTTAAACCTAACTAACCTAAGGACATCACACACATCCATGCCCGAGGCAGGATTCGAAACTGCGACCGTAGCAGCAGTGC